>NC_092794.1:18580768-18659119 GCF_918797505.1 Bemisia tabaci | reverse complement strand
GTGAATGCATAGCTGAATTGCGCTCCAGCTAGAAATCATGTGCGGTTGGCTTTTCGTGAATTGATTCATAAACATATCGAGACTTTTCGGGACCAACCAAGCCGTGCTGAAGAAAAACCCTGGATGAACATTTATGTGTATGTATGAGCCGCTTTTACGGCGCGCTAGGGCGCTCTGCGACGCCTATTCTCCACAGGAATCTGTCATGGTAGAGATCCTCCGGAAGGTGGCATCTCTCCATCTCTTCATGGATGCCCTCTACCCACCGTTTGGCTGGACGCCCTCTCCGTCGCCTACCTGGGGGGACCCACTCCAACACCTTCTTCGGCAACCTGGTATCAGCCATTCTCTGCACATGCCCATACCATACCAATTGCTTGGTCATGATATCGTGCACAATCGTCCCCTCAACGCCCATTATCTCTCGGACACGTTCATTCCTGACACGTTCTCTCCTCGAGATTCCAGCCGATCTTCGCCAGAAATCCATCTCGGTCGCCTTGAGCATTTCTTGGGTCCGCTTCTTCAACTGCCACACTTCACTGCCATAGGTGATAATAGGCTTGACAACCGAGTTATAAATCCTCTTCTTGTTGTCTTTGGAAATCCTTTGGTCCCAAAGGATCCCATTAAGCATGGCGATGGCTTTCCTTCCTAGAAGATTACGGTCCCGAATGGCCTGATCCAGCTTCCCATCCGAAGTCAGGTTCACCCCCAGGTACTTGTATTGTTCGCAACTTTCTATATGTTGACCATCCTCCAGGACTATGCTTTGCTGAGCACCTCCGACTGACATCTTTTTTGTCTTACGGACACTAACCTCGAGGCCCCATTTGCGGTACTCCTCCACCAACTTCCGGGTCATATACTCCGCGTCATCGTGATCTTGACTTATGACTACCTGGTCGTCAGCAAAGCATAGCGTGAACAGTGTTTCTTGGTCATTTAGAGGGACGCCCATGCCGGCACACTTTCTTTTCCATTCCTTCAGAACGTGCTCTAGATATATCTTAAACAGCGTCGGTGACAGACAACATCCCTGCTTAAGCCCCTTGGTGACAAAAAAACCGTCTGAAAGCCTTCCTTGGCACTTAATTCTAGCAAAAGCCCCCCGATAAAACTGCTTGACTGCCCCAATAAGTCCTTTACTAAAACCAGTTTCTTCTAGGACTTCCCAGAGTTTCACAAGAGGAATACTATCATAAGCCTTTTCAATATCCAAAAACACTAAATGAAGCTCCTGGCCAACAATTCTCTTCTTTTCGGTTAACTGGGTAACACAGAACAGATGATCAGCGGTAGACCGACCAGCCCTAAAACCTGCTTGCTCCTCCGCCTCGAACGGGGTCCACTCCTCTTCGATCTTCGCTTTCAACACTTTTCCATAAATTTTACTTATCGTTCCTGTCACCGCTAACCCTCTGTAGTTCCCACAGTCATCCTTCCTTCCTTTTTTATGCGACGCTGTTATCCAGGCCTCTTTCCATTCTTTCGGGATGTCATCACCGTCAATGCATTTCTGCAGCAAATCCCTGAGATGGTTAACCAACTTGCCAGTCCCACATTTAATTAACTCGGCTGGAATGTTTCCTGGCCCAGGAGCTCTTCCATTCATCAATTCCCTGATTGCTTTGACCACCTCCTCAACTCGAATTTCCATTGAGTGATCCTCGACTATATTTTCAGCATTCCCCGTTTGAAACTCTGGTCGTCCTTCCGTCAATAATTTATTAAAATGTTCGTCAAGCTGTGAGATTGTTATCGGAGATATAATGTCCCGTTTCATGTCCCTTCTTAGGCCTTTGATCAGCTTCCAGCTCTCAGCACTCTTCCTTCCCCCCAGGTATGTGTCAATCCTTGAGCAGTTGGTCTCCCAAGACTCGTTTTTCTTCCTGGTGATTAAAAGACGAACCCTCGCCTGGGCTTTCCTGTACGCGCCGCGGGTGTCTGCAGTCCTAGAAGCCAGATAGTCATGGTACTTCCTACGCTTTTCTTCAATTACCTCCTCTACCTCTTTGTCCCACCAGTAGGGTTTCTGTACATCCTTGCTCTCATTACACATACCCAGGGCTTCCTTCGCAGCTGAATGTATGCAACTTTTGATGAACTGGTACAACTCTTCTGCAGTATCGAAAGTTTCTACTCCCAGTTTCTCATCCAGCCGCTTCCTGTAGAGCGCTTTCACGCTTTCATGCTGTAAGCTATCGATGTTGTAGTGCACTTGTTCGATCTTCGTTCATTAAATGTTCGGATGAACATTTAAACGTTGTAAAATTTCCCCAATAAACTATTTATTTTAGAAGAGAGTTGTGGGCCTTTTTCTAAACATTTTCAAATAGCTCATATTAAATTGCGAACAATATCGTCTGAAAAATTAGAAGGAAATATTTACAACTTTCCCAATAAATTCGCATTCCATCAAAGACGGTTCATAAGAAAGGTTCATACGACGCTTTTCTTTAGAACGGCAAATGAGGTATACCAACTTGTCCGTGTTAAAATTTCTTACATAATAAAACTTGAAGTATTTGGCATCGATTTTCTCGCAGAACGGATTATAAAATAAAAAACGGTATGTATACTTTGTCTCTTTTGAGTTGATTTTGGAAAATTCATATTGTGTTGAACGTGTTTTGCGTGAAATGTTCTTTTGGAAAATCGCAGAGGAGGTGTGCAGAATTTGTTCTACAGAAGGATGGATGTGATGCGAAGCGACACCGAAAATAGCGCCTGGATGGAACAGAACGCAACTATTCGTGGTCGATGGTCGTCCGTATTGCATAAGGAGAGATCTGAAGGCGTTTCGTATTTTGTTGCCCGCGCAGGACAGGCTCTGCCTTCGTTGGACTTTAAAAATTGCTGTTGCAGTTTTACAAAATGAAAAGAGATCGTCAGAACACTTCTCAAAGGAAGATCTGAAACAACATCGCACATAACTGGACTGTATTTTGCAATTTGGACCTATAAATTTTGGCTCATACAAAAAAACACTTATGTGCATAGGGAAACTGATGGCACATACGTTCTTTTCAAACCGGGACGGAATTTATAGGTCCAAATTGCAAAATGCAGTCCAACTGATCCTCCTAAAATCATTAAAATCATCACAGTGGACGGATGTTGGAAAACAATATCATAATCATAATCAAAGAATGAGGGTTTCCCATTTTTGTCAACAAGAATCGTCTGCAAAAATAGTTCACCTTTTGTGTAATTGTGTGCTACCGATCATTATGGACCATAAGAATTCCGCCATCACCCTGATTTCCCTTTGATTTGTCCGACCTTCCTTTTGTCTCAGAGCCAGAGAAGCCGGTGAGATGTCCAAAATCATTTCTAACGTCAGGACTGTTAGCCGCTTGTGCGTTTAATGATAACTGACAACTCATAAATTCGATAACTGAATCTTTCTCATGCGTTTTGTACGTACATCCACATTTAGAGGCGACTAAAAATACAAAAGTTTATATCTCTTACGATCTAAAGGGTGATTCAGTACCGCACCAGTAGCACCATGTATGTACCTTGTAACTTTTGAACAGATTGTTATAGAGACCTATTTTGTGAGTGCTTCCAGATCGAAGCAAACGACTTTTGGATCCTTCAAAATTTTAGAGAAATCTTAAATGGCACAGGGATGGCACGGAACTTATCAACACGCGGTGAAACTGCAAAAGTGCGAAAATCGTTTGCGTGGTGTTCCAAAGTCTGCACCTCCATGTAAGATTTACAAAAGAGACCTGCTTTTTACCTGATACTCCTCATACAGAGAAGAAAAATCACCGAAGTTTTACAAAATTTTCGTCGGCAAGTAATTCTCTTTTTAGGAATTCTAGGGCGGTAGCCCCCCGGCCCAATCCTAAAAACTCCCTAAAAATGACGACCCAAAAAAAATAAAGAATTACAAAAAGTCGCGGCGATGCCGGAAACCGACAAACGCATTTCTGCAGTTTCACCATCGTTTTAGAACACCCCGTATGTACACGGTAAGAAAAAGTAACCGACATTCTGTGTTAATATGGGAAGTAAAACACAAAACAACCCAAGCCTTCGGTTGATTTTGGAGTTTACCAGTCTCTCCAGTGTTTTCGGCGTTAAATTCACCGCAAACCGTAGCAAAATAAACACAAAATTTGGGTTTGTTCGTGTTTCACTTTCAAGATCAACCATACTGGAAAAGAAAACACATTGCATCTAGTGTCTAGACTTTCAAACAAGTCGGTCATTTTGAGTTCACGAATGACGTTTCCAATGCTCATGCTGGGCATTGGATGTTCTCCCAGTAAAGTGTAAAGTCTCCAAATACGTACTTCACTTCAAATTAATTTTTTTAAATTATAAGGGTTCGAAAAAATGAATGATCATTTAGGTATTCCTTTGTAACCACCACAGTCCTTTTCTTTGATTATTGTCCCAGTTTGATTTTTGTTGCCATCTTGAAGTTTTGTGACGTCAGGCGGGTACCACTTTTGCCAGGCGACTACCTTTAAGCAAATTTTCGTTCGTCAACTGTTGTCGAAATTCGTAAACAGTTGACGAAATACGTCATCAAAAGAAATTTTCGTTCTCCGTTGTTGCTCAGTTGTGATGAAATGGGCGTGGCCTTGCCTTTCCCGCCAAATACCTCGTAATTTAAGCGTAATTTAATTTTCGTCAACAGGTTACGGTTTCGTAAACGTGCCAGGGACCTCGTTGTCGAACCTGTTAACGATTCCGGTTAAAACCACGAGTGAGGTTAGTGAGAGAAGTAATATTGATTTGGGATTTGGATTTATTTTTATTTAACCTAGTAAGCACAAATGCACTCGCGTCTCTGCTCGTGTTGAGCGGCGTATCTAAGAGAAGATTTAACACTTGTCGCTTCAGTCTTTTCCTTCCACTGAGGATAAGCGCGATTTTCTTGCTCCTGTCCATTTGAGCAATTCAACATTTTCTAACCTTCAATGTTTGTTTTGATTATTGTTTGTTTATTCATCGCTGTTTGGGACGCGAAAATGTTCGTAAAACGTTGCCAAAATCCATCAACAGTATTGTAAACAGGCCACAGGGCTCTGATTGGTTGATGAAAATACCAACTTCGTTAACGCGCAGGACAACCGTTTACGGATTTCTACAACAGTTGACGAACGAAAATTTGCTTATTGGCGACTACCGAATCCGAATCTGTAGCGCGCATTTCAAATCTTCGCCTGCTCTCAACAAGATTACAACAAGATGAGGACGAGAAGCATTGTTTGATAAGTGAGATGACGATGAGATATAAATTAGCTATAAATGATCCGTCACATTCCTACCTAGAAATGTGCCTGTTCCAGCTGAATTTAGTTTTTTATTTCTGAATGATGAAAGAATCTCAAAGGATCGAAATATGACTAATTACTAGCTCTGTAGCTTGCAAGATAACGCCCTTACCTGAGTTATGAATTTTTCCAGTATCGTTGAAATATAAGTAGAGTACCTAGTAGCGGCACCCAGTGTCACAGTATGTCATACCTATTTGATGTGTACCTAGGTAATTCTCATCCAAATAAGAGAAGAATAAATATTTACCTTCATTAACACCAAGTAGACGAAAGTTCCACTGTGAACTTAGTTGGCCAATAAAAATGCAAACAATGAAGCAATTATTTTTATTTCCTGACTCCAAATGGTAAGAATTATGGTAAGAACTCTAAGGCATAGTAAAAACTGTATTTATCATTCCTTAATAAATACAAGGTTGACTGTTTGCATGGAAATGATAGTACATTAGTTGGCGGCTTATCTATTATTCTAAACTTTAGATTAAGTTGATGAAGGTAGCAGGTTGTTGTCAGCAAGAGCTGTTGATATGAGTATGTAGTTTAGAATGGTCAATTTTTAATTCTGCCAGAGGAGCATCATTAGTATTTAATACAAAACTCTCAGGGGTCTCTGGATACTATGCCACCTCTTATCAAGAATGTTTATGCTAATTTTGTTGCTATGTGGTGATGGGAGAGATAATTTCAAGATTATTTTGGTAAAAGTCGGACAAATATGAGGATGCCAAGTTTATAAGAAAATCTCACAAACCAAAGTGAACATTGTTTCATGCCTCTGCAATTTTCAGCTTCGGGCTAGGTTCTCGCAAGAAGGTCAGCACAACGCGCTGATCAAACTTTTGTGGAATTTCTTGTTAATTTTAGAATGTGTGCCAAAGTCACAGTAAGTATTCCACAAAAATTGCAAATCTGAAAAATCTAGAAAAATAACAAGTACCTCTCAGCCTCCGCGCTATTCGCACCCCTGCTAATAAATGTTGGAGAATAGAGAACACTTTACCCTCAAAACATTACTCGCACTGATTTTAAACTAATATGTAATTATATGTGTACGATGGTGGATCTGAGCTGTACTTACTTACCAAACTTTGTTGAGCGAAGTTGTTACTTAGGGGAAATTCATTAACTGCTGCCAAGGATTCACAAACACTGACCTTGATAAATATTTCCGACATATACTTGAGATACAGTCAGATGTTTGGAATTCTGGACATTCAGTTATTGTTCACATACAAAAGAAATTGACTAACAAATACAACCGTTTTATATTTACATAACTGCTCAACAGAACATACCGACAGTTGTGATTAGTTTCTCGACAGCACTCTGATAGCGGTAGGATAGCTAAAGGATCCCTACCCTGCGGCAAAAATGGAGTTGATTGAAATTTTGATTCACATGGTGCTAATGCTGTCAAGACTCAAGACAAAATTACACTCCACGCACAGTCAAAGAGTATTTTGATAAGTAAGATTATCCATTAAGGAAGTTGCACAAATCAAAATCAAACCGAAGGACACGGACAAACCAAGGAGCCAGCCATAGCCAGCTCAGAAACTCGGCAATTCAGTTTCTCTCACTGCAAAAGGTGGAACCATCCAAAGTACCATCAATGTTAAGTTGAAGGGGTGAATTACTTATTTAAAGAGTGCTAAGTCATTTTGGGACTTTTTCGAAGAGATTTAAAGGAAAAAATTGGAAAATGCTCAACTATAAAATGAACGTAAACAATCCGCCATTGTATCAAAGCTGACGCACAAATGAAACAAGCGCTAAACACAAGGGTAAAAAGTACATACGTAAATTGATTTTGTTTTATAAGGAAAATGGTGAAAAAGTTAGGAAATTCATATTGGAAATTGAAGCTTTAAGATATAAAGAACTTCAGATAATTAATACAGTTTATTTAGAAACGGAGTTAAAGAAGGCAAAGTTAAGGAAACTCAGAAGGAACAGGGTATTTTGGAGGAAAGGGTTGGTATGTCTAGAATTGAATCGACGTATCGACGTATCGAACAGCGACTATCGGTAGTCTCGAAAAACCCCTGTAAAATACGCACTAACACGATAAGCGGTTACATCAGATCTTATGGGAGCGCACTCACACATACAAAAAATCGCTTTTTCAAGCGATTTTTTACAAGAGAACAGAGGAGAATCTCACTAGCGATCGAGATTTTTCGAGATTTTACATTGATTAAATAGGCCAGACCGAAAGGAAAGTTCTCTCCAGTTGATCACTGGGAGAACAAAACATTGACAAGAAAAAGAACTCTTGATTCAATCAGATTTAAGCTTGAATCAAAAGGAAATTTGCTCAAATTAAGAGGCTTTGTTTCTTGATTTAAGCTAAAATCTGATTGGATAAAGAGTATTTTTTCTTGTCGATGTTTTTAAGAGTCTGGACTTCAGATCCAATGTGTTTTTTTTCCAGTGTATGTACACGGTAAGAAAAAGTAACCTACATTCTGTGTTAATATGGGAAGTAAAACACAGAGCGACCCAAGCCCTCGGTTGACTTTAGAGTCTCCCAATCTCTCCGGTGTTTTCGGCGCTAAATTCACTGCAAACTGTAGCAAAATCAACACAAAATTTGGGTTTGTTCGCGTGTTTCACTTTCAATATTAACCAGAAGTAACACAGGAACACAAATATTTTTCTCATTGTGGGATTTACGCGGGAAATAGATCAACATTTCCCGCTCAACTTCGTTCATCTCGGTCCTGCGCAATTTCGGAGCATCGCATCGCAGCGGTGCTCATTTCGCGTCTCATTAAATTGGGAAAATTATACGTCCTCTGACGTCGACGAACGGATAACAATACCGCGTCGCGTCGTCGCCGTGGTGCGTGTGCCCGCTCGACGTTGTCAACGTGGACAGCGGTGTATTATTGTTTGCGTACGCGTCCTTGCGCCGAAGATTCCGTCGACCCAACGACCTTTATTGCTCGCAAGTGGTCATCGTTATTTCATTAATGGTCTTTTTCCTTTTCCAAAGCTGACCTAGACTCGAAAATTGAACGGGGCCCAACGAATCCACGAAACGCGACCGGCCCTCCGCCGCCGCGCCGCCGAGGCGCCTAGCTCACCTCGTTGCTTAAAGGTTTAGAATCGACGTATAATAACCAAAAATTAAGAGTTTTTCTGATAAAAATAAGCTAATGAACATTGTCAAAATTACATTGAATCAGTTACATTTCATATCGATCTCAATATTGATGTCAGTCGAGATCAGCAAAAAATTTAACCGCTTTTATGACGCTTTGACATTGTCCTTCCTTAGAGATAAAAAGTAAAATTTCAAAAGGCTCGAATAAATTTCACAAAATCTGGAATTTATCAATCTTTTTCAGAATTTTTAATTAAACCTGCGGAAGTCCGGAAGTGTTTCTGATGTTTTCCCTGCTGATGCAGCAGTATTATGCTACCTTATTAAGGTGCTGCACACGAATAGGGCAGCAGCCTGATCGTTGAAATTTTGGATTTGTCGGATGGAAATGGATGATATAGGTTAAATGGCGAAGCGTGATTGGTCGGCTAGCTATGTCTTATCGTTGCTTTGTCGTGCTTTGTCGGGTGGAATGGACGACATACTGTCGGATACTCAAGAGGTGCCTTTAGTTTGTCGTCCATTCCACCCGACAAAGCAACGATAAGACATCGCCGACCAATCACGCTTCGCCATTTAACCTATGTCATCCATTTCCACCCGACAAACACAGAATTTCAAGAATCTGGCTGCTTGAAGGGGAGTTTTCAGAAGAAAATTTCACTAGGAAACCAATGGAGCCACTTTTAGAATCTCAAAGTTTTTGTTAAACAGAGTTATAAGCGTTTCAAGTTTCCAAATTTTGTCCGACCTCTCGTTTTGACCCGATCCTCTGTGCGCCGCCGCTGCCACTTCCGAGGTTAATGCGAACCCATGCGTCATTTTCCAGGGATGCATCACTCCGAATTGGAACAGAGTATAGTTCAGAATATTCCGTCTCCGTTTTCCTCGGTACTTGTCAAGGATCGAAGGTGGATGTTTTGAAGACGGGACGGCGAGTGGCGGCCCTGATCCATGGGTTCGGGTGCGCGAGGGCTGTGTGCGAGACAGGTCGGCGCGCGGCGCGGCGCGGGTTTTCACAATTTTCAACGGGGATTGATCTGGAGGTGTCCTCGGTAATTAATTGAGGCAAACGACACTTGGCGCTTGAATGGGGTTATTCACTCAATGAGAAAACGCACTCCCGATTGTCCGCCGCTCCGCTCTTGCGATAAAACCAATTACGCTGCGAAAAAATCATCTCGCACAAGGATCAGCTCCTTGCGATTCCCTCGCTTCGTTGCCACGAGTCTCTGGAGCATTCTTTCTTACACTGAAAAAAAAAGACAGTGGATCTAGAGTCCAGACTCTTGGAAACATTGACGAGAAAAAGCACTCTTGATTCAGTCAGATTTAAGCTTAAATCAAAAGGAAATCCGCTCAAACTGAGAGGCTTGGTTCTTGATCTAAGCTTAAATCTGATTGAACCAAGAGTATTTTTTTTTGTCGATGTTTTTAAGAGTCTGGACTCAACATCCAATGTGTTTTTTTTCCAGTGTACAGTCCCTGTCCAGAGAGAGCATACTCCAGAGAATCACTGAGTAATTCAAATTTTACCGAAAACCTTGTGAAAAATGATTTCATTTTCTTTGAATTTTCCTCAAAAGATTATTGTTTTTACAAGACATTTTGTGAATTTTTTAGGCAATAGATACTTTGCAGGTGTCTGAAATTTGACAAATTTCGTGTGTAAGTGGAAACTACTGAGTGAACTGAACACGATGATACCCTTGGTTGATGAATTGAACAATTGAACGTATTTCTATCAAACGGACCTAAGCGCCATAGGGCGAGGAAGAGAGGGGGGCTTGGATTGGCGGCGGAATCGGGCGTCCGGCTTATTCCGTCCTATACTCGCAATGCTTTTCCACGGCGCTTAGGTCCGTTTGACAGAACGCGCTATCCGGGATTCTAAATTCCTCAAAAGGAACTCAAATTGGCGCCTAGTTCCGTTTGATAGGGTGCGTTCTAGAATTCATCCTTGGATTGAATCCAAAAAACGGAGACGAACGGAGATGACGTAGGTCATGACGACACGGATGGAGTCGGATGGATCGGCAAACACAGAATCCCAGAGAACGCTTGGATGAATGCAGTTGTTTTTGTTTGTGTTTGAGGTTATGGCATGTTACCTGTTGTGATACGAGCGTCGAGCGTAAAAATATACTATCGAATTTTTTTTTCTAGAAACCATGGACTTGCTTCCTTTTTGTTGAGCCAAATGTTTTGAGCTTTTTGTACCCTCTTTTTTGCCTCTGCTACATGGCTAAGAAAAAATTGAAATGACAATCTACTTTGGTGTCAAAGGAGTGAAAATTTAAGTCGTTTAGTACTTTTAAAATTTACTGTGAGTAAATGGAATGCATTTCGACTGTGAAAGTTCCAACTTCTCAATTTCTGCTAATTAACATTTCATTGCGTCTTCAAATTACTAAAGAAATAGTGAGAAATGGTATTGCTTAAAACGTCCACAAAATATTATCTTCATGTGGTGAAGAAGAACCAGGAGTAATTTAAAAGAATTGCGTTGGTTATTTTCCCTGTAAAAAACAAAAGGTGACAACAAATTTATTTCCAACAATTCAAATTGAGATATTCGGACTTTCACAATCAATGTATTAATTCTGCTTTTCAGTCACTGAAAAAATCAAATGAATAAGCCTGTATTGTAGGTGAAACAACATTTTATTAAAGTTATATATGAACTGAAGGGTAATGAAACATAAGTACGAAAAAAATTAATTTTCTAATAAGAAAATAAAAGGCAACTTAGTATTTACTAACATTTTATTAAAGTTATATATGTACTGAAAGGTAATGAAACAAAAGTACGAAAATAATTAATTTTCTGATAAGAAAATAAAAGACAACTTAGTATTTACTAACATTTTATTAAAGTTATATATGTACTGGAAGGTAATGAAACAAAAGTACGAAAAAAATTAATTTTCTAATAAAAAAATAAAAGACAACTTAGTATTTACTACAGCTCATCTAAGCTTGAGAATCACAAGAAATAAAGATAAAACTCGCGAACTTACAATTTTTCCCTGTAATTCTATCGAGATTACAGAAAAATATTAAGATACGAGACCTGAGATATTATTAAGTACACAAATCTCACCTTCGAAAATTGATATGCTTAATACTGAAAAACAAGTTCAAAAACAGTGACATTTATTAAACCGTTAGAAATGGAAATGGAATAAAATGAATAGAAAACGAATGGAATAAATAGAAATGGAATGAACTCTACTCACTGTACTGTACTAACTGGAAGTAATGCTGACAATTTTGGCGGAATTCTAACGATGAGATGAACTTTTTGAGGTTAGTCACCGCGAGTCACTAGTAAATCCATCTCCCGAGGTGGGTTGATCGGATGCAAGTGGATGAAAAAGTAATGACGTCATGAGTCAATCACTCCGAGTTCCAAGAACGCTTGGATGCATCACCCCGAGTGGAACATGGATGGAATCACGGGACCTAGGAACGCTTGGATGGATTTGGATTGAATCGCTACACAAAAAGATGAATTCTAGAACGCACCCATAGAAATACGTCCATTTGATACTCAAAAGAATAAAACATTTATCACAAAAGACCCGTTCCCCCAGATTTCTAAAGTGACTTTTGGGGCTATGTTTACATGTTGAATCCATCGATATCGATACAATCTCAACTGTTTGATGTATCGAATACGAACTCTTAGAGTACCTTTTCAGAAAGAGAGTATGGACACCGGGTCTCATGTAGAGTACCTTCAAACTCAGAGTATGGCCATTCCTCTCGTGATTGACTCAGCCATCGTAGGCCTTATGAAGCTCTTAGGATCCAAAAAAATGGCAGATTTCACATGCAGACCATTCACAAGTTCAGATGGTGAGGTTGCCTACATGGCCATGACACTTACTTAAACCACGAAGGTAGACGTATTTACTTAGTTTTGAGCCCAATATCGTACTTTGCATTTGGAAACGTCTTTTTAGCTCAAATTCGTACTATGTTAAAGTTGGTAACAGGTATAACATGTCATAAACGTCAAAGGTTTGCGGCAACAGCCCCTTCTCAGCCGCACCCAACTCCTCCCATCTGAGTAACCGTCATTTTTTTGGACCCTCAGAGTCTCCATAATACCCATGCAGTGGTCATATCATTCCTGTAGAAGTACTATATTTTTTTGTAAAGAAAACTTCACAATTTTCTCACGCTCCACAGAAACAGAGACATTACATTTTAGAGGCCTGGCCCATCGGCGCGACATTTCGCCCAGAAGGAGACGGTGCATCCTGTTAAGCGGGGCTAAAAATCCAGTGCTTTCAATTTCGTGTGTATGCAACACGAACATCCATCAAGCACGAATAGTTGTATTTAGGGGTTACAACCAAATATATGTCGTGTTCAGAAATAATATAATTCAGAGATCGCTTCCTGAGCTCTGTCCTAAGGGTCTCACGGAGACCCTTAGGAAAGAACTCAGTGAGACGGCAAAACGATGAATGTAATTTTTTCCAGACCGGGGATTTCAGCAGTTGCGAATCCGAAATACCTGAAGATCAAGGACGTGACGAATTTGGTTTTTCTGGCGACTCGAATTTTCCTCTGACAAATTGGCGTGTGCCGTGGGTCAGTTGGCGAAGTTCCCCAGCCGGCGGCGTGACCGGTGCGGCGTTGCGTCGCGTCGGTCAGCGCGCTTGGGAAGTCGGGAGGAAGGAGGCAATTGCCCGCGTCGCACAGTGGATCGAGCCAATCAGAGAGGACGGGCCTGACATTTTTTACTAAAACTGCAAATTTTGGTGTTTATTCCGTCACATTTTAAATTTCCAGGGGTGATCATGGAAGACAATTTCACGAGGAAATCAATGGAACTACTTTTAGAACCTCAAAGTTTTGTATAAACGGAGTTATATGCGTTCAAAGTTTCTAAATGTGGTCCGACCGCTCCTATTGACTCGATCCATTGTGCGTCGCGGCGTAAACCGGACCGGCCGGCCAAGTTTCCTCCTGGTCGGCCGATCAGTTTTGTTTACACCACCGATCGAACCAGCCCCGCGCCGCGGATCAGTGCCTCTGTGAATCAGTACTCCGCACGGGTTTTCACTTTTAAAGCTTGAATAGTTCGGAATACGTACTTTCGCGCGCATTTTTGGAAAATTTCTCTTAGTTCGTGAAAATTGTAAAATTTAATTCGACGTATGTTTTTGTAAATTTGTTGTACACGTAGAGTGGGGGAGCTAAGGGGTGTTTCTGCACGGTCGAGACGGCATGCCAAGGTTGGCGTTTTCTTTTTGGATATGAAAATTTGTGGCAAAGCAGGTGAGTTATCGTCTCTGCTAACATCTGAATGGACCGAATTGAGCAAAAACACATCAAGTTGCTTTTTGGAATTGGAAATAAATAAGTTTAGAGCATCCAATTTTGAACAAAATTAATCGTAAATTTTCTCCTTTTTATGATGTGAAGTTAAGATAAAATATTTTGAACATGAAAGCAGTCTCAAAAATTAGTCCTAACATTGGTGCCTATGCAGGAATACAAATTCGAACCCCTTTTTCTCGGCTTAAACTCGATGACACTTGGTGCGTTTCTGTTAAAATCGGTCCAAGTATGTCGATGGCTAAATTGCGAGACCACGTATCTCCATTGCGGTGTTTCAAAATTTCCGTATCTATTTTGTTTTCTCGAAGAGAAATAAGCCAACAGTGTGACTGAATTTAAACAGAAAATTCTGCCGACAGAGAAAAACATTAAGATAGTTTTCAAGAAACAACGTTGACTGGTTTTTCAAAGAAAAAATAAAATACGACAGGAGGCCTGCGACGTCGCAATTACATGCATGATTACACACAATCTTGTGGAAAAGTTTGCTTTTTCAAGGATATCCGCTGAAAATTTTGTACATAGAAGTCTAGTATTATTTCCACGAAAAAATAAAATATGAGAGGGTATTTTGAAACACTGCAATGCTTGCGTGTCCTCTTGTAGTTTCTCTGTCAATTTGTACTTTAGCTACCCAAAATCATGAGAATTGAAGTTTGAGAGGGGGGGGGGGGTCATCACTCGTAACTGCATATTATCCTTCCTCCCCTCAAAAAGCCCACCATTTGCGGTTTTCGAATATTTTTTGACCTTTGGTCACCATTCAAGTTCTCCATGTATTCATAAACTAGCTAACTAGCCAGGTAATCAACACGCACCGACTTTTCTCAATCACACAGTCGATGAAAGTGATTACGCTGTACAGTTGTGCATGCAAGTGTTGACATGTGTTAGTTTAAATGAAGTACGTATAGCATCATTGCTGGAGGAATGTAACGTCCCATGAGGGGACTTATCACTGACACAAAAAGTTTCTCTCCTACAGCATGTGAATATAGTGTAGAGACAGCCGGTCTTCCTCCTCTATGCGACCTGTGATTGATATTTCATAAGGCGTCACGGATGTAAGCAAAGTAAATCAGCTTGCAAAATGACGAATTTGCATTAATTTTGCTCATCACTATATGAGAAATGCACATGTCATTATCTCTTGACTGATTCAATCCGATTTTCTTTGACCGCACCGGCGAGTGTTTCCCGCGTTTTGTGATTTTTTATTTTTTTCATATTCAATCTCATAATCACAAGCATGTAAAGAATCATCATCTGACTCATAGCACAATTCGTGACAATGGAGAGCATTAAAAATGAGAGACGTCATTAACTGTCAAAAATATATTTGCACTCGGCTAAGTCAATGACTAAGAGTGTCCGTGGGTATACTGCCGTGCTAAGAAAGAACGCCATATGAGACCTCAGATGTAGCCGACATTTCCTTCGGTAAAAGTCGAATGTACCGGGACGATGATAAATACTTATCATCAAATTTTTCAAAAAAATTTGTTCGCAATTGAATCTAAAATATCTGAAAATTTTCAGAAAAAATATATACAATTTCCGTCAGAGATACATGTTCTATTCGGAGAAATTTGGCAAATTCCGAGTGTTCATGCGACGTTTTTTCTTAGCTCGGCAGAATAGGTACCCGAGAGCATGAAAGCAAATTCTTCAGGAAAACGATCTCCACAAATTAGGTCAAAAAATTGGAATTTGAATTGTCCGACGCAAAATACTCCGGAATATTTACCAGAATGTCGCGAGTCGTTTGGTCCATGTTCCCAAGATGGCAAACTCCTGAAGGCCTACAAAAAGTCTAAATCGATTTTACCATTTGATTGAACGTGATGATTTTTTAAATATTTAAACGAATTAAAGACATTTTCCTTGTTTTGACGATGACGTGAGTGTCTATCTTTACTCGGACCCTTGTGTTTTCCCCCACGTAGTTACCACTGATACAAACTTTGAAAGTTTTTTATCGAGGCATTGAGTTATAGAGTAAAAAAGATTTGATCTTGAGCGCGTCGCCCCGTTGTTTAAGGTGGTTCACAGACCAGCGATCTTTCGTGCGAGAGTGATCTTTGCATTTAAACTTGTTGCAAGACGATTTGGGTTGATGTCGATCTAATAAGTATTCGAACTAACAAGTCTCGTGCCTCAAATTGAGATACGCCACGGAATCTGCCAAAAGTTAAATGTGGAATCCCTTCGAAAATTTCAGATTTCGATAAAACTTGTAGGTGTCGGTTTCTCACGCGGGTTTGCATTAGTAATATTTTTTTAAACAAAAAAAAGAGAGAAAAAGAAGAGTAAATGTAGAGGAAAGGAGAGGGCCACAATTTTATGCAACATTTTCAATTCATGACTGACTTTTCTTGAGTGGTAAATTTTAAGTAACATTCTAGTGAAGTCTTGCAATAAATGAAATTTTCAAAACGTTAAATTATAGAAAGCCGATTGACACACCAAACTTCTGGACGATTGTTGAGTCGCACTAAACTTGTGGGTTTAAAAAAATCGGTGAAAAGATGAAAAGGTGAATCTTCGTCGTGAGGATCGCCAAAGCTCGTATTGCAGACAAAATCAACGCAGGTCAACACGGAGTAAAACAGATCACACCAATGGGGCTATTTTTCACAGAAAAAACTTTTCATTATTTTGTCCTGGCAAAAATTTTGCGTGAAAGCACGTTGTTTGTACTTATATATGGATTCTTGGATTCATTTGGATCCATTTGGATTCTTGTGAGTGCACAGGCGAAGCAAGGAAAAGAAGGAGGAAAACATCGGTAGAGATTGGAAAAGACAAAGATAAAATAGGTGTACAGCAAAAGCAAATCGAAATGTCTGATTCTTAATTTGAATAACGCACTCGAGATAGCAGAGTGGTAAATCCCACAAACCTTGGAAATAACATCTACACTCTCATTACCTACATTTTATCCCGCAGTCTTTGAACTCTTCGCGAGATCAGTAAAAAATTAGCATGATCGTAGATGGATCCAAGTTTGGGTGCTCGCCATTTAAGGAAAGCGCAAATCGCGTTAATTCCCAGCAGTGGCGTGGCGTGAATGGTCGATTATCGATATTTCCCTATTTGAAGCTATGGTAAAGAAGCGATTATTAAGGTGTCCGTTGCGAACACCCTGATAATCGATTCTTTCCCTCGGTTTAAATGGCAGATCAATCGATATATCGCAAAGCACGCCACGCCACTGATTCCCAGAGATCATTCAAATGAGTGGCGGTGACAAGTGAATCGACTTTTTGCGGTAGTGAATAGGAATCAATTTCTTTCGATTTCTACCAGGAAAAAATATGTTTACTGCATTGTAAGATGATTTGGTGAGCGACTTAGCGTTTCCGCGCAAACCTTTAAGGATAGCAACGCGCTGGACCTCAGAATTTCACAAATATTGTAACGTCGCCTTGCAATGAATGAAGGGCCAATACAGGAAGTAAAACAAAAAAGAAAAAAAATAAACAAATGAGAGAAAGAGCATTACGATGGTTTCAGCTGCAATGAAAGGGAAATATCCTTATCTTCTCTCTTTGAAGGTCTCGCCACCGCGTCTTGGAACTGAGGTAGTTTGCAAACAAACAATGTTGTAATTTTTTAAACATGAAACTAAAGTTTCCAGCTTCTTGTGTTCATTTTCCTCACATTCTCTGTATCTCTACATATAGGTAGGTAGTGGTTTTATCTGAAGACACAACGACATAAAATAGAAACAAATCGGAGAAATAATCGAGATTCAATTAATAAAATGTAGGTTTAGAGGCCACGTTTTAATCTGCACCTAGTTACAGATGCAACGACCTTAAAAGTGCAAAGCTGTAAGTTTGACTTACGATGTGTCGAAGTTCACCACAGGAACGTCCTTTTATTGCTCCGAACTCTTTTTACATGCCTTGTGGTTTAAATAGGCACACGTTAAAATTACTTTTTTTTCACTTCTTTGCAACAACAACAAAAACAAATCAAATTTAGGGGAAAAAAGTGAAGAGTTATGCTGTGAAGTTTCGGACTCCAATTTTGGACCCAATTGCCTCTTGTCATTACTACGATTATTTTTATCACGCACATCTAGAGAAAAAACAAATCTTCAAATTTCAGTACTTTCAGTGAGAATCTTCACAACGTTCCTTAAAAAAGAAAAAAAAAACACCATTAATCACGTTACTCCTCCTCTTCATAAATGTACATATTTTGAGCATAAGCTCCTTCAAAATTATCAATGAAAAATCCAGGTAAAAATTCGACTATTTTTTTATTTTCGCCCGCTTTCTTTTTTCTCAATTTTTTCATACTGCAGGCTTTTTGAGCCTTAATTGACCTCAGTATGGCACTTTATTCTCAGCCCTTTATGTCGAGTACCAGATCAGGACCCAGTGGCGATTGAAGCATGAAATCGAATTTCTCTAGATTTCCATTAGAATTAATGATAAATAATCGATTTTTAAGGTGTTCGCTGCGAAGCCTCTGATGATCAATCTTTTCCCAGAGGTTTAATAGACAGATCTATCGACGTATCGCAAAGCACGCCACGCTACTGTTGAAACCTGAATATACTTTTTTCAAAGGGAGGCGAACGACAGACTCTTCGTGTTCAAATGTCTCTCTTATGTTCCCTACATACGACATTTTGCCTTTTCTATAAGAGCATCAATATGATTAAATGATCGCAAATTTTCGATTCGTAAACCCTTCAAGAGTGATAAACATCAAAGTAAAGGAATTTTACTGTAAGCAATCCCTTTACAAGAATAAAAAAATATCGAAAAAATTGGACGTATTTCCATTAAACGGAATTATGTGCATTATGACGTGAGCCCTGGTATGCACATATTCTTATGGGTCTCAGGGCTCATGTCTTAATGCACATAGTTCCGGTTGGCAGAAATACGTTCGGCTGCTAAAAGCATCGATTTGACTGACTACAACCACAACGTTAAGCTCGCAACTGTTTGTAAGTATTGACGATGCTGTCAGCCAAATCTGTCAAATATCGCATGAAAAATACTTGAAATTCCGTCTCATGGGAATATCTCATTTACTCGGTGACAACACCACGGTTAGCTCGGATATTCTGTGGTGATAGCAAAGAGAGCAGTAGGTGCATTTCTGTGTGAGCCATGCTTAGCACATGCTTTTACGTGTCTCGAGGTTCATCCCAGCATGCACTTCGCTATCACGGTCGGCGGTATTATGAAATTCATCTCTGATTAAGTGCTAAACAGGAGCTGTGTAAAACCGCAGAGAATTACCGTCTAGCCAATCAAACCTAAGCTGAGGTTGCCAATATATGTGTTGAATGTATGCATTTTGAATCCTGCGTGTTTTCATGCGCTTTATTCTCCTTAAAATTTCAAATTGCTGGGGTACCATTTCTTTTATCTTTTTTTTTTTTTTTTTTTTTTTTTTTTTTTAAATACATTGTGCAGTGTTACATACCTATATAACACCCAAGTTAACTACGTCCATAACATCTGTGTTCCAGTGATAAAACTCCGATAGGAAATCCGAAAATATATAAAAAAAATACGATTTCATTCATTCTTACGAGAAAATTAATTTTTGAAATAATTATTCCGCAAACGGAAAAAAAAAATGCAGTTAAGGATAAGATTTAGTGCGTCAAATCATGTCGGTCTCGGTCCGTACTCCATTGTTCCCCGGTGCAGATTACGCTGTCATTGAAGACTTAATATTTTGTTGCTACCTCATTAATTGATAAGATGCATACTTTATAAAACTTGATTGAAACACCCACTATCTAATTTACGAAACGTAACATAATACTCCTTTATAATAAATGTATGATGTCAATAGACGAGAGTATATCCACATGGATGTACACACGTTGTTTCATTCGTGCGTGTAGTATGTTTCCGGTGATAAATCGCAGATACAAGTAAAATGCAATTCGTAAAATGGAGACATTACCGATTTAAAAACCTAATAAATTCCGTCATCCTCCTGTTAGTGCATGCCATGATTTTTCCACCCTCCGAGATCAAGGTGTGTGCCTATGTTTTTTTGTTACTTTTTGTTTCATTTTTTGTGCGCACATGTATCTCATGAGACGGTTTCGAAGTGTCTAAGGAAACACCTATGTCCATAAATAACGTTCGTCCATCATGTTTTCGAAGTATACAATACCGCTTTTACTGTACGCAAAAACACGTCGGATTGTCCTTCTAGGTATTTTTTTTTAACATTGTAAGTATAACTTACGAAACTAAAATAAGATCTAATGATATGCACATGTAATACTTTTTTTCATGGCGATGCAAAAGAGGCAAATCCAAATTTGACAAAGTATTTGCTCTCAGAGGAAAACTGACTTTCCCTTTCTGCCATTAACTCTTATGAAATTCACCGGTGAGGATCAAGTTCGAAATTGAGGAGTTCTTTAAAACAAGGGCGAATAAGACTCACGATTGTTAAGATTGTGCGACGTTGTATACAGTTTGCAGGGAACCAAGTTACGCATACATGTAATTATTTTCACAGGAAAATAAATCAAAATTATAACATTTTTTTTTTCACAAAAAAATGCTTGCAGGGCTTTCAAACTGTTCAACTGGAAACGATACACTATGTTGCACAATTTTAGCAGTATTGCAAGTCTTATACGCCCTTGTTCCGAAAAACTCCTCAATTAAGAAATTATTAAAAAGCTTTGTGCAGTAGAGATCTGAAGTTTTCAAATATTGCTGATAAAACTGTACTGTAGAAATAATACTTTTTTTACTCTTAATACCTTTTACTCGGTCAATCCTACGTTCATCCACCCTAGAAATTTCTCAGGCCTAAAAGGCAACGCGTTGCGAAACTTTTCGCAGGCGGTAAAACCATTTGGGAGGGAGCCATGCGGCATCTCACCGCTTGACACCAAGAGACACCGGTTTTTTGCGCCGGTCTCATCGGTTTATTTACCTCTGCGTCCAAACCGGGATTCCCCGGGAAATGAGGGTGTCCAAGCCGCGATGGGGGGGGGGGGGGGAAAGGAGGGGGTAACTAAAAAACCAACACGCCGCGGTGATCCATAACCCGTCAGACTTATTCCTTGAAAGTTTTTGCCCGCAGATAACGCTCCTAAACCCTGACTCATGCAAAATAAGAGATTAATATGATAATTAAGAAAAACCCAAACAAACCGAGACACCACAGGTGGAGGAGTGGTGTGTGAGCGAAATACCCCCGGTGAAGTCATTGACCAATGGCTACTCTGGTCTTGTTTGTTAACGCATGGGTTTTTATTACCAAGTGCGTTTAACGGCCCAGGCGGAGCCTCTAGTAATATACCTATGGCCACGAAGGTGGGTATTGGTCCCACCTCCTACAGAATGGTGATCAGGGCAGGAAACAGGTTTTTGAGTCCGCTTCTCTGGTCAGTGCTCTGATCACTAACACGAAAATTATTCAGAATATGGATCAATATTATGCAAGTAATATGTGAATTCGTTTTTCGGTTAATCTCATTCGAATACACCAACATAATGAAACAAGTGTAAAAGATTAAAAAAAAAAAAAAACAAAAAAAACAAAAAACAAAAAAAAACAAGCAGTGAACTCCAACACAATGTGTTGATAAGGCGCGTCATTAACTCGCACATATCAACCCCTTTAGTTTTCATTTACAGAGATTTCAAAAAAGGCAAGCAGCACAACAAGAGAATTCACGATCCAACACTGCAAGGTCAACGACGCACCTTCACGAGACCGTGTATTGTGAATCTAGAAAGCTATTCGAACAAATTTAAGTTTTTTGATCTGCCTCAAGCAAAATCTTTTCAGATTCTTGAAGAAAAGTGCTACGGAAAAATTTAAGCGAAGAAAGGAAAAATTCTGTCGAACTCCTAGAAGATAAAGTCGATTTAAAGGTATTTTGGGGCTTATTTTGGGAGTTGATTTCGGTAATTTTCGTTGCGCGAATCGTGTTTTACGTGAAATTCTGGTCAAGAAACATGTATCAGAATGCCTAAAATCGTACCTTGTCTAGTGGTCCATTGTCTTAAATATGTCTTGATTTTGTTATTTTAAACGTCTTTTCATGCAAAGAAGCTCAACCATGCCCATGCTTTATTCATTCATGAATTGAAAGTAAGCAATCCACATCCCGAAAATCTACCGATTTGCCGTAAAAAATCGCAGAAACTTGATATACCAGGTCGATGTACCCACTCTTTGAATTTACCAATCAATTTAGTGAGTGCACGTATGTGAAAGTCAAAATGCTATAGTCATTTTGGGTGCATTCATTTTTCATGAAACAATTGTAAGTAATTTCAATCCCGAAAAACCATAAATTTTCCGTATAAAATAAAAAAATCAAAATATGTCGACTCTCTGACGTGAAAATTAAATTCTACGTGTGAAAATACTTATGTATCGATATGCTGAACAGAATGCCCGCCTCTCCTCGTAATTTACAAACCGTTCCTATACTCATCTCAAAATTTTTCTCAGAGCTTTGTGTTACACTGAAAAAAAAGTAGTTAGCGTTGAGAACTAATTTGGTAAGTTCTCGCCAAGTAGAATCAAAATTAGGCTTCAGAACTAATTTATTGTACTGAAGCACCAATCAATTCGCTTCATACGCTGACTTGACTTTACTAGAGCGCGAACCAGAATTGGAAAACAGCACTAGCTGTAAAATTAGCGCTGTGGTAAGACAAATTCACCTTCGGGTCAAACTAATTCGCCCTCAACACTAACTGCCACATTGTCCGTTACATTTATTTAGTTTCGAAAAAGTGGCGTCGGTACAACAGCCTCAATCGCGTCAGCTCGTGAAAATCAATTAAAATGTGAAATTTCGGGCTCGTTTGACAATGTAAATACTCCCGGTATGATTTATAGTGTCCTCTCTTTCTTGAAAACGTTCGAAAGCAACATAAATAAACCTGTTAAGGTTAGAAATCGTCTGTTCGATTCAAAACGTAAACAAGCATGATATTCGTTGGAGTCGTCAATCTTCTGTATTAAATTGCGATTAAAGCGTTCCGCGTTCAGTTTATATTTTACGAAAATCTGTGAACTTACTGCTTACTTCTATAGTTCGTGTTCTCCCGTAATTTCAAAAGAATATCTCAAGTGTTCGGACGAGATATGTTTATTCAGTGTGAACATTCGCTACCGTTTCATGTGTGAGTGTGTGTCTCTCTAAAGGATAATTCTGTCTACTTGCACATACCTATGGGATATTCCTTTCCTCTGTCGTTCATTTGGAACCGGTCAGTTGATTTTTACCTCTCATCTTTTAAGAAATCTTCTTTTCCTGAAAGTATTGTCCAGTTATCATTCGCTAAGCCGTTTTCTCCTCTCTCAGTTTTGAGGTTAGGTTGACCCAACCCTACCGAATGCGAATTAGAGTAGCGGAATTAGTTTCCAGCACTAATAGTGGTTAGTGTACAGAAACCAAAAATCATGTGTGTCCAAATCACACAATTTGAGTTAGTGTATAGAAACCATTTTTAGTCATCTGACGCTAACTCATTTTTTTCAGTGTATTATCAGCTTCCATTTAAACCCCGGTTTGATGGCCGAATCGGCTGCCCAAAAAGCAAGCCATTTTTGAAGGGCTCTATGAGAAATTCGTGATATTATCAGCTCTCAGGAAATCACTCCATGGGTAAAATTGCTGGTATAAATTTTCGAGTGCTTAAAATAATCGTATTCAAGAAACTAAGGCATTAAACTATGGAGTCAATTTCGTTTTAATAATATAACGGGATTTACTTGTCTTCAGGTCAAAACTCATACAAGAAAGCCCCTTGCAAGAGGCTAATTTTTTGTAATTTCACTCAATTTTTTCTCCTTTTTATAATTGAATTGCTTGTCAAATTCTGAGGTCAATCATATTAAATTGTAATTTATACATTTCTTTTTTCCCCCTTCATTTTATTTTTTGTTTGGAGAAGTTTTGTTGATTTCTTCGGATTTCAAATACTGTAACTTCTCTTCTAATTGGCCGATTTTTATGAATGAGACCTCTTTTAATTCGTGTTTTAACGGAAAGTAAGGAAAAAATTGCTAAAAACTCGCGAAACAATTTTTTTTTTTTAAATTGGACGAATCCTAGCGTGACGGTGAAATGGTTAATGAAGCGTAAGTAATTGGGCGAGGGGCTGAGGATCCGGCCTCGCTTGGCGACCGTCATTAGCCAAGTCTTTGTAAGTTTAATGCGATTAAAAGAGGTCATGGACTATATTTTACTAAATGGAAAAAATGGTTGTCTATTATCATTTTTGCATTTTAATCTTTGATATTTATATATAAGGTGTGTATTATATATAGATGCAAAAATTAAAACATAAATTGAGTTTAACAAATTTTATCTTAGAATTATTCCATATTATTTAGATACCATTGAATTTTAGCTTACTTAAGTTGAGCTCAAATTTAGTTGCTTTTTCTGTTGTTTTTCGTATTGTTCGTCGAGACGCCGACGCAGTGATCAGGAGCGTGGGAAAGAGAGGGGTAAGTGGATTCCTGTATGAGCCACGTTTAGCTAATGGTCTAATGAGTCTCGAGGCTCATCACAGATTGCACTTACACAGATTGCACTATCATGAGTGGCGGTAGCCACCACCGGGCAAGTAACCTATCCTCCAACAATTGGCAACACAGCACAGCCCGGTCGAGGCAATGACACCATAGTTACACGAACTTGGCTTATTTGGGTTTTTCAGAGCACGGGTACCAACTTTTGAACAGTTTAACCGAGGTTACAGATCTGTCAAAGCAACGTTTTGAACAAAACGGAGGAGTTAGATTCTCATTCCGAGAGTGCCGACCTGCTCAGCCATCCTCGAATCAATTCGCTTGATTCTGCTTATATATGCATATTTTAAATCAGCGCGTCGCATTCTTAGGCTTTTTTTAAAAAAACCAAGTAACGTAGACTCTTGGTATTCACTGCACATAAACTAGCGACCCCCAGAATGAGAAACAACTTTAAATCATAATTATTGATGGATAAAATAAACTTTTTACACGCTTTGGAAAATCTCAAAAGTTCGCGGTAGTCACTTTTCGGTAAGGAACTAAGGGACTCGGTTATTGTATCGAGCAGGGTTCGAAACGATCGCAAAGGCGGTATACTACGTATACGCGCCAAAAATCTTGTGTGATGTGCTACTTATAAGTTACGCAAAGTTCTGATTTCACGGTGTTCCCCTCGTGAATTTGAATGATACGTCCGTTGCATACGTTGCAGGCAATTAACCAGGCATTAAACCTGATCTCTTCATCAAGCGGCTGCCAATGCCTTACGGAGAAATACGTTGTAAACGATGAAACCTGGTTTGTCGTGTACTGTGACGTCTTGAAAGTACCGCGGACCCGTCCCGCGTAAAAGTGACCGTTTTGAAAATCCGAATTTTTGGGCATTTTGAATTGGAATTTTAGGGGCTTCCGGCGGTCAAGCAACTCTGGGAAAATTCCTGTGAAATCAGGATCCTTAGTTGTTGTGATACATAATGTACATTCAAGTCGTTTCTGCAGTGCGCCCTGGCGCTCTGCGACACCTAATCGCCACTCTTGTCTACAAGACACTCTACCACTACTTGTATACTATTCTACTCTTGTCTACTCTTGTCTTGTTTGATACAAGTAATAAAACAAATCGTGCAGCAGGCCCATTTCAATGATCAGCCCCCGCTGGATTGCATGAAGTCCAGAGCTACCTCCGATCTGCGCCGTGAGGCACTCGTTAGGGGGGTGGGCTGCACAGCCACTGGTTGTTTTTTTTTTTTTTCAGTTTATTTGGTTTCTTTTCCTGATTATTCAGTAACTTAGGAATCTAAGCCATCTATAGCCATCTATAGCCATCCTAAGCTATCTCTAATCTAAGACATAAGTTTTTAAACATTGAGATTTGTTTATTGTCAGTAGACATCAGGGGGATTTTGGCACATCCATGGGGGTGATTCTTTGTACTTTAATTCGGCAAAAACGGCAGCACAGCGCACTCTCCTCTCCTGTTCTTTTTCCGCCTCTGAGCTGAGGACATTTTCTCAAGCTCTCTCCGCGCGGTCAGTTAATATCGTTGGGAGCCTCTTAAAATAATCCACTAATCAGTAGTATCCGCTCTTGCAACATCATTTCTCCGCAGTCGTCCTTCACCTTGGAATTAGCGTGCGAACACCGCGGACCATGCGGTTCAAACAAACCTCACTGTGATTGTCATAGACGTACCGACAACGGAGCGTGTCTCTCGTTCATTAGTTCGAATTTCGTCCAATCGCTGCGCCGGATTCCGTCTCTGCTTCCGGGTATCACGAACACTTTATCGTGGATTGTTCCTTTCATGACTTCTTGAGCATCCAAATTGGTCGGTCTCTTGCACGTGTCGCAGGATCGACGTCGGTGGTGGCTGAGCTCATAGATAAGCGCAGAATATCGGAATTCGACGTTTCTACAGGATTTTCGCGACTGGATCCACTTGAATTTTTCGCATATAGAGCACATATCGACGGTGAAACTACCAAACCACGTATCTCGGTTTGCGACGTCGCAGACTTCCTGTCATACTTTATTTTTTAAATGAAAAACTACTTAACATCCAGTCTTGAAAATTTCTGTGATTTTTCCTCTTTGTGCGGAGAAAATTCCGTGAAAATTTCAAGGAATGATATTGATTTGGTCTACTTCAAAAAAATAAAATGTGAGCGTAGATTTTTAAACACCGCAAACGAGATACGTGGTTTGGTAGTTTCACCGTCGATATGTAGAGTCGTAATGTGAATGGGAGAGCTGGGACCATGTCCTGGACGACGAGTTCCGAGCCCGGTGTGCGCCGAGCTTCGGTCACTTTTTCGATACATGTTCGATTCGAAATGGCGGTGTGGAATACGTAGTAATTCTTATCCTCTTTGTTCACATCGGATGGCCGGGTCTCCGCACTGGAAAAAAAAAAAAAAAACACATTGGATCTAGAGTCCAGACTTTTGAAAACATTGACAAGAAAAAATACTCTTGATTCAATCGGATTTTTGCTTGGAGATATATATGTGGTTCCGTAATTTAACCATCAATTTGCGCAACTAGTTTCAGCGAATTTGAACCCTTCAACCTAAGCGCCAGACGAATTGATGAAAAGAAGGTGGTTGATTTTTGCATGTTCGCGACGCCGCGCCGCGCCGCACTGAGAATCGAGCCAATCAGAGAAGTCGGTGAGGGAAATTTCAACTAAAACTGTAAATTTTGATGTTTAATTAGTCTTAATTTCAATTTGAAGGGATGCTTCGAGACGAAAATTTCACGAGGAAACCAACAGAAATACTTTTAAAACCTCAAAGTTTTGTATGAACGGAGTTATGAGCTTTAAAAGTTTCCATGTTTTGTCCGACCTCCCCTATTGATTCGCTTCATTGTGCGCCACGTGCTCTCACATTCGATAACAGGGAAAATTCACGCGTGGATCGTGACTAGATAGATGAGCGAGCAGTGGCGTGGCTTGAATTGCGATACATCGATTGTTATGTCATTAAAACCTTTGAAAAAGGATCGATAAACAGGGTGTTTGCAGCGCACACCTTAATAATCGATTTTTTACCATAGGTTTAAATGGCATAACAATCGATATATCGCAATTGACGCCACGCCACTGTGAGCGAGCCATTCGAATACCGATGGGGTACGTTCTGAACGTTATGGGTGCTCATGGTAAAGCGGCTACCGAGAATTCTGGCTACCCACGCGGTCGGAAAATTTTTAGCGCGAAGTCACGATCGATAGTTGCGTCAGAGCGAGGGAGAGATGGGCTACTCATTAATTTAATTCATTTGCGATCGTTTATCAGCGTTTGCAGGCACGCAGCTGCACAAATTGATTCGATCATGTACCTGCGGACGTAGACAATGCCCAGCTCAGAGGATAATCAGAGGGCCCGTGCGAAAACGGTTACACAATGGTCATCGTGTTTCCTGCACATGCACGACGCCTGCCCATGAGACTTACCGGTGAGGGAGAAGTCTGCAACGTAGTTGTATGTAGAGTAACTATATCGTCACTTTCCGGTTTAAGTATCAAAAGCACCATGCGACGTTTCAAAATTTCCGCCGCCATTTTATTATTTTACTGAGGAATTGTCGGTTGAATATGTTTGAAAATTACACCGAATTTTATCGGCAGCACGAGGAAAATTCGGTGAAATTTTTGGACAGCTTCGTTGAACAATTTCCCCAGGAAAAAAATAAAATGGCGGCAGAAATTTTTAAATGTCGCATGGCGCTTGTGATACTTTGTGACGATATAAGGAGAGTAGGGACAAGGCGATAATTTTAAGATTAGGTCATGGAGCTTTCCGGGCTCAAAAAGGCAACCGACCTATGAATTCAAATTATCCAGAGTGATTTATTATCACAATTGCTGCAGCCCATCGTTCCGTAAACGCGTATAGTTGACTTAGTTTTTACATATATTCACTCATTTTTGCGGAGGAACGCTTCTTTATGAACATCCTCGGCCATCTTGGTTTGATATTGGAATTTGAAGATTTTTTGTATTAGAAGGTTGGCTGCCCTTTTGGGCCCTGAGTGCTCCATATTTCAACAGGTCCGTACAACGTGTCCAAAATTTCCGCTATACAGAATATAGTTTTTTAATTTCACTTAAAAACTCAAATGTTGCTGTAACGTGAAAAAGTGCCTCAATTAAATAAAGCAAGCAAAGAAGTACTCCTACTTTTTGGACTCCACTTGAAAAACAGGTTGAAGATGTCCCATAGGTGGTGCTTGTTATGTGGTTTGTTTGCAATTGAAAAACTGCGACACGTGCATCACGGCGACCATTCTCAATTCTACGTGGAGTTGAAAAACTGGGGTGACACATCGGTGTCAAATTATGTCTTTGCTGCGATATACTGAATGAAATCGGAAGCTAGAAAATGCGCAAATTTCTTAAGCGGAGATAAGAGCGGTTCACGTTCCAATCAGTTCGCCTTCAATACCTCGGATAGGCAACGTGAGCGGCTTCGGAGCAGTTTTAGTTGCTCGCCGCAATTTTGGCCACCTTCACTCGGTTTGTTCATAGACGTGTTGTGGTTTAAAACTTCACTCCAATTCTGTCTCGCTCGCTAAGCTGACCCGGCATTCCTTTTTATCTTTTCTTTCAAATTTTCTGACGACAATATCTACTACATTCACAAATTTGTGAAACCCAAAGGAAAAGCACTACAGTGTCAAAAATGTAATCGATAAAAATGTATGGGGATTGGGGAAATGATACTTAAGTGTGGAGGAACGCTATTGGTACAGAAATTATGGGAAAATTTCGTATACTCCCACCTTCAAAATCTGAAAAATCTCTAGATGAACGGCATCATTAAATTGGCATAAAATTGGTATTTCTGGGCCAAAACGGCGGGAAATAACGCAGTTACTACGCATCACTAACAAAAAAAAAGGTAGAAAAAAAGTTTGCTAAAAAAGCCAGTCAAAATCCTACCTACAACGCAACGGCTCAATTTTCACGGTTGAATGTGGAGTTCCAATGAGATACGCAGTGTTGCAATAATACCTCTAAAACATCGCTTCCTCATTTAAATTCATCCGAGGGTTGTTGACCTACCAGTAACTGTGACAACAAGGCAGCCTGCGATGCAATTCAAATCAGTGGCTGATTCGATGTTTTCGAAGTTTTCGACGTTTTAAGTACTGCCGTGCTGAATAAAAAACGACGTATGAACATTTGAATGTTGTTAAATGTCCCCTGATAAAACACTTATTTTGGAAGAAATAAGTTGAACATTTTTTCCTTAAAATTTTCAGTTATTTTAGATTGAAAGGCGAAGAAATTTTGTTGGAAAATCAGAAGGAAAATATTCATAGCTTTCCTAATAAATTTGTATAATATCAAAAGATATTTGACAACGCCTGGAGGTTCATACGGCGTTTTTCCTTAACACGTCAGAATAGGGATATGCCCGAGAAGTATTTATATAAATCGGTCTTTTACTCATTTCTCGTTCTTGTAGCGTGTCGACGCAGGGCAGTCAGGAGTTTAACATTTTTACACTGAACGATTATTGCAGCGATGCCAAGTTGGCCGGGATTGTTCAGACTCTACGTAAAAAAAAAATCGTACAAGAAGACAGAAAACATAATTTTGGAGTTTCTTTTCTTAGCGTCCATGAAATCAAATTTTGGTAAGAGTTACGTATCCTTTCGGGGTTCTGTCGTATATCGTTCGCAACGGCCAAGTATCAAACCAAGTGCCAATCAACGCATTTAGCAGAAAGGAACCAAGCCACATCCGCTATTGCTAAATTTAACCGGGAAATTTAATTATTTACAAGAGAACGTTCGTGCGGATTCCTTTGAGAACGTTTAAGAACTTGATTCGTAATATGCAGAAAATTTACTGAAATATTGCACAAAAATCCGTACAACCGTTTTCGTGTTAAACATTAAATCGCCCAATCCAATTTGGCAACAGATGATGTGGCTTGGTTCCTTTTTTTTTACGCGGTCCGATTAAAAGTTGAACATAATCTGGTAAGGATCAACATTTTGCTGCATTATCAATTTTTGGATTTTACTTTTTGTCATCTTTCAAGAAAAAAAAATACTCGAATTTTTTCTTTGAGACCGGCTGATGAAAACTGTAAAGTTCTAACTACGAAGGATTGAATGATTCCGTCTCTAGAATGCCGTCCAATTGTCGTATTTTTGCCAAGAGCTAGCATCACTGGCCGGGAATTCCCTCACGTGCCTTGCTGCAGGCCGCAAATCCACCATTGGAGTGAGATTTGCAAAAGTGGCCTGCAGACTTTCAATTTCGCGATTACGCTGCTCGAGAAGAAATGAACGCATTTAAATCACAAGGAACTATATTCATTCCGAAATGAGCCCTGAGAGCAATAAGAATACATGCATGACAGGGTTCATGTCACAATGGATATAGTTTCTTTTGATTTAAATGCGTTCAAATGCGACGGGAACAAGAGTACGGCTATTCGTTTTCACCTCGATAGTTTAAAAATTACATTAGTGCCTTTTTAAACTTAAAAAATAAACAACGGTTGAATAAATAAAATCTAACAATTTGGATTAAAAAGATATTATGAAATTACTACTTATCATATGAGTTATCATCAGAGATGGAGTCCAAATCTAGCATCTACCTTAATTTTGTAGCTCCATTCCTCGGTGAGTTACTTTCATTATTTTAAAATTTCGTCTCGCAAATTGTAATTTCAACTAAAACCCATTGGGAGTCGCTTATTTTGAATTTCAACAATTTTTCTTCGAATTACATGAAAAAATCAGTAAAAGTTTGGGCAGAAAGTGCACATTGATATTATCGTGAAAAATTGAATCAAGTGGGTAAATTTTGCAACCTTGAAACGGAGTCATGTATTCTCTTGCCCAGAGAACGAGAACGACAATAAGGATTGCTCAGCACTCAGAAAAATTAATCATGCACACATTATGAGAACTGAATCAAAGTTGCCGAAAGTCGCCCAGGTTAGCCTAGCGGTCAGCGCGTCTGACTCTAAACCAATTGGTCCCGGGTTCGAATCCGAGTGATGGAGACAGATTTTCCAACCCGATCGATGCTCATTCAAGATTGCAGAATCCTCAATTGGATTAAAGACATCAAATAACTGGAAAAAAAAAAAAAAAACAAAACAAAATTGTCTGGACGTGATAGACACTATTAGTGCCACGTCACACGAAAGCGATATCTATCTATTTTTTCGCATTCGTAGCATCGAAAGAGGTTATGCCAATGTTATTGTTTGAACCCAATTCGATATAATGGAGTATCCCAATGATGACGTCACTACTAATAGCATCTATTAGACCTCTACCGAACTTCCATTCTCAAAAAACCTGTTGATTTAAAAGTTTTGCTTGACCGTCATAAGGCTGTTGGCGAGCTTCCAACGTAAATAGTACTGTAAGTGTGCTACAGTTAAGGCGCACCGCGAAAATTGAACAGAGCGCACTTATGAGCAGCTGGAACTTTCTTCGACTTCCGAGTGACTCTCGCCATTAATATTCATTTCAAGAGTTGGACGTGGACGTCAACGCGGTGGTAGCGTCGCGTCGCGGGCAATTTGCCTGATTGATGGGACGCGTGTTCGTAGCACAGAGGCGCAGCAGGCAACCAACAGCGTCCCTTTGAGCGGACATTTAAAGCCGCGACTAGACAATGTCGGCTGAAGGGCTGAAATCATGGAATCTAATTTCAGATACCTTAGATTTCAAGCGATAAGAGATTATGAGGGAGAAGATTGGCATTCAATTGGCGGATCCAGGCCAGAGACAAGAGACCCTCGCGCACCGTAGTGAACGCGCAATGCTTGAAGTATTCCTGCAGTTTTGTACTGCCGTGTTAAGGAAAAACGCCGTATGAACAATCGAAAGCTGCCAAATTTCCTCGGATAAATCATGTATTTTTGAGAAAAGTTATGCATATCTTTCTGTGAAATTTTCGGATATGTATGTTCAAGTTGCGAACAAAATTATCTGAAAAATTAGGGGGAAAAAACTCAACATTTTTCAAGTAAATTTGGTTTTTAGTAAAGGAAATCTGGCAACGTCTAAAGGTTCATATGGCGTTTCTCCTTAGCACGGTAGTGTAGGCGCCAATATGTGATAGGCGCGTACCGTGGTGTGCGCGCAATGCGTGAAGTATTCCAACAGTCTTGTAGGCGCTACGATCCGCGCCAACCGCACTGTCGTTCGGCGCAGAGACAAAATACCCCCCTTTCGGCCTCTTGGTGACAGGTGGAAGCTTTTATTTTCGGGGATTCAACACTTCCTCATGGACAATATATGGATGGAGGCTTTGGCATTTTGGAAGCCTTACACTGGAGGCAGCTGAAATTCTGGTTAAAATAACATGGATTGCATTTTGCAAAAAGGAACCAGGAGCATTGCAATGTTGCTACAATGGGCCTGTTGCAAACTTTTGCTAGAGCAAAAATAAGAGTTGTTTCTTGTAGATAATGCCTCAAAAATCACGATGAGCGCATCGGCAAAGTCTGAAATGCACTCATAACTTCACAATCTGCGTAAGAAATTTGCGTTTTTTTAAGCTTCCCGCTTCAAAAACGATACTACGGCATAGGTGAACATTTTGTTAGAGGAGTCGCTCCATCGTCGGCGATATTCATCATGGCCGACGCTTGCACGCAGTTCCGCGCGTAATTCAAGGAGAGTTCAAGGTCAATCAATTCGGGCGTGGAAAATATGAACGTTAACACACCGATTGTTATCTGGTCTAATCCAGTTCAGGTGTTATCTCGTCCCATCAAACGTGTTTTGGCGGATTGGCGTCGGCTATGATGATTATTGCCGCCGATGGAACGACTCCTCTTACAAAATGTTCACCTGTGCCGTAGTATCGTTTTTGAAGCGGGAAGCTCAAAAAACCGCAAATTTCTTACGCAGATTGTGAAGTTATGAGTGCAATGCAGAGTTTGCCGATGCGCTCATCGTGATTTTTGAGGCATTATCTATAAGAAACAACTCTTAGTTTTGCTCTAGCAAAAGTTTGCAACAGGCCCATTGTGCAACTTCTTTTGTCTTGGAAGAAAAACCTGATTATCCATTAACAGTTTCTATTTTACTCGCTAAAAACTGTAAATTTAAGACAAAATTGCAATGTAAATTTCACATTTTTTCATGGTTTCAGTAAATTTATTGCAAAGGATGAAAATGCACAATCTTAGCATCATCGCCATTCTTCTGGTTCCTTTTTGCAAAACGCAATCCACATGACTTTCTGCAACGTCGCTCGAAACGAAATCTTTGTAAACTTAGCAATCAGCTGATTTGCGGCTTTGAACTTGACGTGTATGATTGTCTAAAAAAAGGGAAAAAGAGAGAGACATAGCATCGACACATTTACGTCCTCCTTCGGAAAACGACGATTGCAGCGTTTGTTGACGGTTTCCATTTTAGGTGGAGGTAGACCCCTTGACAGTGTGTGGCGCTCCGCGCACGGCTGTGATTGAAACGGGCGAAACGACGCTTCATTCAACAAGTGTGTGCATAATTTCAAAATATTTTCGCGGCCGCGCGGGTGTCCGGCGGGCTTTCTTTGCAGCTGTTTTGGCAAACTGATAATTAGCATCCACGGACACCCAAGAGCGGCGCTGCAGATATTTCAGCGTGTCGCACAGATCTCTTTGTTAAAATTCTACACACATCGCGGATCATTCATAAATTCTTCCAACTCTCTGCTGAAAATGGTGAGTAGCGCCTTGTCTCCACGGGACGTTTCCCAGGATTTTTCCCAAGTTCGAATCGCAGGAATGAAATACTTTTGAGCTTTTTACCGTTAAACAACACAACAAAATTTCTTCGTCTTCTTTTTAAGTCGTTCCTAGGACTCCACAGGGAGTTAGCACTGTGATTAGTATAAACTGGACGTATTTCTGTCAAACGGAACTAAGCGCCAATTTAAGTTCCTTTTGAGGAATTTAGAATCCCGGTTAGCGCGTTCTGTCAAACGGAACTAAGCGCCATGGAAAAAAAGCATTGCGAGTAAACCCTGGTAAAAATTGGCGATAGGAGCTGCGTTTCAAAATACCATAGGAGTTCTTACACAGCCGACTAGAGAAGGCTATTGAAAATCATATAGCTGGCTGTAGAAAGCAGAGCAAATCATACAGCCGGGCTATACGAAGCTATAAAAAAGTATATAGTCGGGCTATAGTTCCTATCGCCGGGCTTTACACTTTATCGCCATTGGCTGTAAAAAGCTGTAAGAAATTGTGTGGAAACTCGTGTGCTTTGGAAATCATCAAGTTTGATACAGAACCACCTTAATATTTACAAAACACACGTTATATTTTCCTTTAATACATATTTTTTTCATCAATTAAAATTGGAATAATCCATACAGAGTGTGCAAACATTTCAAAATCATGAGTTGAATAACGCTGACTCCGCCAGATTAAATATTAGAGCCTAACATAAAGCGGAGATACAACAATACTTTGGCCGGGAGGTGACGATTTAATCACTTACTCATGCGTATTTGATAATTATCCCTGGTAAAAATTGGCGATAGGAGCTGCGTTTCAAAATACCATAGGAGTTCTTATAGCCGACTGAAGAGGGCGATAGAAAATCATATAGCTGGCTGTAGAAAGTGGAAAAACTCATACGGCCGGGCTACGCGAACCGATAAAAAATTATACAGCCGGGCTACAGTTCCTATCGCCGGGCTTTACACTTTATCGCCTGGCTGTTGCTTTTTCGCCATCGGCTATAAAAGGCTATAAGAAATTGTGTAGAAATTCTTGTGCTTTGTAAATCCTTAAGTTTGTACGGAATCACCTTAATATTTACAAAACGCACATTATACTTTCCTTTACTACATATTTTATTCATCAATTAAAATGAGAATAATCCATACAGAGTGTGCAAATATTTCAAAGTCATGAGTTGAAAAACGCTGACTCCGCCAGATTAAATATTAGAGCCTAACGCAAAGCGGAGCGGCGGCGCACTGGCGCCTACAAACCTAACAGGGATACCTCACGCATTGCGCAACGCGTGAAGTATCCCTGTTAGGTTTGTAGGCGCCAATGCGCGTTTCGCGTTGGCTGCCCGCCTGCCGCACCGCAGCGTGCCACGGCGCTTGAAGCAACTATTTCACACCAGAGGTATTGCACAGTATCATACGAAACTGAAGGCGCTCTAATAGGAATCGCAGGCATCCATCAGAAGTACGGAGCTTTCCTCGCAAAATAAATCAAGATACTATGGCACAAAAAGAGAGCGGTAGTCCAAAAACTAACTAAGTCCTAGTATCCTTATTAGTAACGTTTAGCATAAACTTTATCGTCTGGCTGTTGCTTACTCGCCATCGGCTATAAAATGCTATAAGAAATTGCACAGCCGGCTACAGAAGCTATTGGAAATCTTACAGCCGGCTTTAGGTCTATAGTATTTTGGAACACACATTCTACTGCCATAATTTTTACCAGGGTAGGACGGAATGAGCCCGATACCCGGTTCCGCCACCAATCAAAGCCCTCCTCTACCTTCCTCCTCCTATTTCGTTTAGTTCCGTTTGACAGAAATACGTCCTACTAACTCAATATTTTTCCCAAATTTGCAAGTGAGATTTTTCCCCGAGACAAATTCCATGAAACGTCCCGTGGAGACAAGGTTTAAACCCACTTGTTTTTGCCCAACATACGTATCAGAGGAAATTTTCCTCATCTGTACTCGCATCAATATAGCATATATACTGATGACAGAGTTTCAATTCTGCGCACATTTCCCATTTATATGGTAAATGAACGTCCTTTCGCAAAATAAGTAAACTTATGCAGAAACTGAGTCGAATTTAATGATATATATAGACGGCGTAAGTCCGCAATCACATACCTCGTTTGGGGTTCGTCTGAAAATCTCCGTCTCTATGTTATTTTTTAAGGAGAACAAATTGACATCATTCCTTGAAGTGTTTGCAGATTTTTTTTCGCACAGAGAAGGAAAATCACAGCAATTTTCAAGAATTGCCGTTGTGTAGTTTTCCGTTAAAAAAATAAAGTATGTCAGGAAGTCTGCGACGTCGCAACCGAGTTATGCGATTGCCGACTTACACCGTCGAAATGTATAATTCTGAATAATTTGATTTCACAAGTTGGCTACCCTTCGAGGCCCAAAAAGCCCCATGACTTAATCTCAAAATTACCGACATGTGCGTACCCTCCCCATTTAGGATATCTATTTTGGACATCGGATATTATTTTTTAACCTCTCATTTATCGCAATATTTTCAAGTTCCGACGACCGTGTGCCATAAACCGACCGTTGCTCACAAATCTCTCGGGAGCGGATCACATAGTCGCTTGGCTGACATACGGGCGTAACTACACTCTGTGATGAACCCTGTCCTCCATATATTTCAATGCTCTTCGGGGCTCATCTCAATGCGTAGTTACGTCCTTATGTCAGCCAAGCGACGACATAATGCGCCGCATCGCTGCGGAGCGGACACAAAAGCTCCGGCCTCGCTTCGCTTCACTTTTGTCGGCGTCCATCGTAGCCGTCGGGGCCGCCAAAAATACAAGATTTTCCCGGGAAACTCCCGTGTGAATTGGCCCCCGAATCGCTGATCTGACAACAAGATTGCTGGCGTCCGAATGCGTCGTGCACTTTCAATAGCCGCACTTATGGTCACCAGTGAACAATATCTCAATGCGCTCGTGCCTCAACACATAACAGAACTCTCCGGTAAAAAATAAACAAGTCGTATTAAATCTAAAGGTTTTTTTGTTTTTTTTTTTGTTTTTTGAATCGCACATTGTGACGTCACGGCAGGATTAAGGGTGGCGCATGGAGGGCGGCTATACCTGCCGCCATCATGTATGTGGGCTGACTATCCAAATTGATACACAAAGCAATATACAAAGGAGACAAAGGAAGTCTATAGCGATCTTATTGGTTGAAACGGAGAAAAAAAACACGGTTATTACACGGTTTCCACGGTAGTGGAACCGTGCATTTGGGTAATATTATTGATGAGCACAGTAGCATACCTAACCATGCTTATAATAGTATGTCTGTGCCCACAGTAATATTACGGTGAACAAGATCATATCACCGTGCTCATTGGTACAAGAATCAAAATCCACAGTTCTACTACCGTGGAATCCCACACTGAGAAAAAACTATGGTTTATAAACCTATTAGAGGTAAATATAGAACACCTATAATAGTCGTAAATAAACTAATGATTCTCGGTCTGTGAACCATACTAAGGTCTCTGTACCTAATTAAGGTACCCCGTACCATAACTAAGGTATATGTGCTATTATTATATGTAGAGGTACTACTATTAGTGGTGTTCCATATTTACCTCTAATAGGTTTATAAGCCATAGTTTTTTCTCAGTGCATGTGACATTACTACCGTTGTAATGGTAGAATAACTGTGTTTTTTCTCTCGGCTGTAACAACCATGGTTGTTACAGCCTAAGGGGAAATCGATGGACTAACTATTGGGTCTCTCGTGGGTTGTCGTCATAGAGTACGTCGAGTCGTAATGTAAATGGGGGAGCTGGCGCCATGTTCTGGTCGACGAGTTCCGAGCCCGGTGTGCGCCGAGCTTCGGTCACTTTTTCGATACACTTTTGATCCAAAATGGTTTTGTATAATACGTATTAATTCTTATCCTCTTTGTATACATTAGATGGTCGCGTCCCCGCGTATCGAAAAAAATCGATTATGTATCGAAGTAGTGACCCGGCGTGACACAGGAGTCTCGGAATTCAAGACCTGAAAAATGCTAAGAAGTGGCGACAGCTCGCGTAACGTCAAATTAAATGCCAAATTCGGCCTACATGATTCTCTTCGTATGCGGAAAGTTAAAATTTATTGCAGTTTATGAAATAAACGTCGAAAGTTTAAATTTATTGCAGTTTTTAAAATAAAGTTCCGTTAATTTTGGAATTTGTTGATATGCTAAATACCGTGATCTGATTGACATTTTAATGAGAATTCACACATCGTGATGTAGTCCTTAGTTTCTTAACTTAGATCATATACATAATTACTGTCGTCTCTAATGCGGATTGAAATCTCGCAATAAACGACTGTATTCTAATATTCTTTACGCCGCGTTTTTCAATTCAGTTGCTGACAGGAAAACGCCCATTTTCCCCGTCATTATGCTTCATTTTTGAACGAACTCAAGTCCGTGACGGATTTACGCTGAGGAAGAGGGGTATTCGACTAGGAATGCTGGATCCAATGCATGTAGCTCAATGTTGTCGATGCCGAGAGAATTCTCAGATTTTTCCCCTCCGAAGCGACTCAAAACAGGCCTATATTTTAGCCAGCACTGATAACACAAACAGTATTGTTCCCGCGGCAAAAGCGGACACGAGACAAGGCCGATCCAATTTCCACTAATTCCAAATCGCGGCTTGTTTGGAGTTATTTCCATGTTTTTTTCTTCATATAATTTGTGTGTGGCCTGCTATTCGATGTAACGATCAGCAAAATAAAATAGCTGCGCTCTCAACGAGAGATTTTTAAAGTTCTAACTATTTTAAAAGCGGAGAAACGCGTGCTCGGAGCTTCTTCACCGAATAATTAAGTGAAACCAACCAAAGTTCATAGTAACCCACACGACCCTAAGAAAGGAGACCATGGTATCGTCTAGCACCCTAATCAATGGGCACAAAGGTAAAAATGGAAAGGTAAAAGGAAAAATGTATTGTAATGTATTTGTACATGACCTTGTATCAGTTGACACGACTGGAGAAACAAACAACATTAAAACATCATTAAAAAAATGTATTGATGTTCTCGTAATAAAATGACAGAATATATGGGGTCCGCGAATATACAGGGTTGGGCCGCGGAGCGGCCATGGGTTGGAGCCCCGCATAGATTTTGATAAATATATTTGACGAACCTCCTCTATTTATCGATGTAAAAATACGTGTTACCTAATGAGCAGGGCTTCACCTTGGTCGCGATGTTGAAAGAAAAATAATCTTATTGACTTCAGTATGATTTGTTGATTCAACACATAACTCTTAAATTCATATTTTATTTTCTCTTATTCTTAAAAGGAATTGAAGCGCTGGATGCAGAAAGGGCATTTCTCGACTGCAGTGTCTCAGAATCTCTTCTAACGTTTCACCCATTATAATTGAAGCAATTGCAGGGAATTCGTTGAAACTTTTACTGAATTTTCTTCATAATGCTGGAAATGAAAAATTTCAGAAAATTCATTGAATAAAGCATTGAAGATTTTGAGACACTGCAATCAGGAAATGCCCTCTCTGCACACAACGCCTTAATTATTGCGTGAAGCGCCCGGATTCTTGGCAGAGACACTTAAATAAAATCTCAATAAAAAAAATGCCAAATTCTCAAAAAATTTGTTCATTGCGCCCTGTAAAATGTCTTTGTGACGATAACGCTTAAAGGTTATCTGGACGCCATCCATGAATGAAATTTAATCACAGTATTTTCCAGGTAATAATTCGAAAAATTTTGCACCAACTAGTCGTTCGTCCAGTTTCTGACAGTAAGTTGAAAAAAAATTGTCTGTAGTATGTGACATGTTTTGATTTTTGTTTTTGTTTTTTTAGGGAAAATGCTGCTGGCAGATACATTCAGAGACACTCTGTACAAGAGACTACCGTTCCTGGTATGGCTGCCAAAATACACGATGGCGGACTTCGTGCCCGATTTAATAGCAGGAATAACAGTTGGGCTCACCATCATGCCTCAGGCAATAGCGTATGCGTCATTGGCAGGCATTCATCCTAAAGTAAGTGCCAAACAACGGCAAAGCTCCGTGAACATACAATTTGTCTCGTTTTTTTTCTATTTTTCTAGAGCCAATGCGAGGGTCTTTGAAGTGAAAAGCAGTGGCAAGACGTGCTTTGCGATACATCGATTGATCTGCCATTTAGACCTATGGAAAAACATTGATAAACAGGTTGTTCGCAGCGAACACGCCTTAATAGTCGATTCTTTACTATAGCTTCAAATGGGGAACTATCTATAATCGCTCATTCATATCGGACTGTGGGCCGATATTTGAAATTGATAGACAAAGCTATAGACACAGAAGACAAAAGAGATATATGGAGGGCTCTTATTGGTGGAAGCGGATGGTTGCAATGGACAAAGAAGGTAGGTAATAGACTAACTATCGGCATCCCAAGAGAGACCCTATGGTTAGTCCATCATTTTCTCCCTTAGTCTATAAAAATTACCCAAATCAGTCAATAGGAATGCTCCATACTCCCCATGTCTTCTTTGTCTATCGCTTTGTCTATCAATTTCAATTAATAAACCTGCTGGTATCATTATTTACTCCATATCGACTGTTTGTGGACTGAGGTTCTTTACCTCGTGTACAATCACAATTTATCAATTTGATCTTAATGCACTTTAACCCATTTATTTCTCGTTAAGTTTAGGCAGGCACCATATTAGTATCTTATTAGTACACAGTTGCCCAGTATCACAAGTTGCCCATTTATTTTTGCAGTACGGACTATATTCGGCTTGTTTTGGAGGTTGGGTTTACATTTTCTTCGGCACAATCAAGCAGATAACAATAGGTCCTACTTCAATCATGTCAATTCTTACGTTCACCTACACGCACGATACAAACCCTGAGATGGTGGCCTTTCTGTCATTCATGGCTGGCGTCGTAGTACTACTTCTTGGCGTCTTCCGGCTGGGTAATACATAAATTCACGATACTTAAGAAAAGGATGCCCTGTGGTTTCTACCCTTAAGATTAAGCCATCGGAGCGATCAGCATGCATGCTCAGTTATAATTAGGGCTACGAGACTTCTGAAATAACTTCTCTGAGAAACTTATGAATATATCCCTTCCAATTTTTTGGAGAGTTTTATTTGCAATTTAATCTAAATTATTTGTAAATTCCGATGCACTTTATTCGTAAATTTCCGTAAAAATGCAAATTATGCTAGAGAATGATTCTGAACAGATGAATTTTAGTACGACATTTTCCCCGTCTAACAGACGTTTGCAGCCCTGAGCTATGCCTCAAATCGTCGTTTCTCTCACGAAAGAACGTAATTGCATTTCAATGTTGCCAAATTTCCCCTCGTAAATTGAACTTTCACCGGAGAACCTTGGTCATTTGTACCTGAAAATTTTCCTGATTTTTTTCCTGATCTCATGCAAAAATCAGAGAAGTCTTGAGAAAAATTGCTCAGGTGCACTCCTGTAAAACATTGAATTGTTTGAGTCCATTTTGCATCCTTGGAATGGAGTTACGCTTCTCCTTGCGGGATACGACGAAATGTGTGTGTTTTTTCTCTTAAATCTTCCGATGCAAAGAGCCTTATTTTGTTCCTTTGGAAGTTCAATTATGCATAACAAAAACATTTAGCCTAAAAGTTTGTTTTTAAAACCCCGTTCATGATTTTGTTAAATTTTGAAATTATCTGACTTTTTATGATCTTCCTTGATAGTAACCACAACACTTTTTTAAAATAATTTATACATGTTTTGATACATTTTTATCCAGGTTTTTTGGTGGAGTTTGTGTCTGTGCCGGTGGTATCTGGTTTTTCGTCAGCAACGGCCGTTTTCATGACCTCCTCACAAGTTAAAACTATCTTCGGTATAAGTTACAAGTCCGGTTCTTTTCTAGAGACCTGGCGCCGATTCTTCAAGCATCTTCCAGAGTATAGAAAGTGGGATTTGACTCTTGGCATTTCTTGCATCATCGTTCTTCTCTTCCTAAGGGTAGGTAAGCTCCTTATAATATTATTCTTTTTTGTGAGTTTTCGACAGTAAAAGAAGTAATTCAAAAACAAACAGACTGAATTCTGAAAGAAGAAAGCAGAAAATAATGGGGAAAAAATCAATGAACATCTTTTCCCTCGCCTTAGAGTGTAGCCTCTTCAGTTCTCATAATTGAGTTTTGAAGTTTTCATAAATTATTTAGTGTGAAGTATAAAGGTAATAACTCATATATTTCTACCCAAACGAGAGCTCTAAGCTATTCATTGTAAACGTGTCGTTACGCCTGAGCTCAAATACGCAATTATTAAATTCAAACTCTGTTTAAGATACCTTTTTTTACGTGCATTTTGAAATTTTTCATGGGTGTAGAGCAAGGTTACTATTTGCACGTAAATGACACAGTACTTAGGTAAGTCACATATTATTATAAATAGTTTTGAGCAGGTGCGCTAGGTTCGTCCAATTTACACTTTAATCGACGAATTAGCCCTCCAAACATTTGACGTATTGTGATTTGTGTATGACCTCTGCTAGTAATCATGGTTGGAACTGCAGTTTCATTTCCGATATACCTACCTTTGATGCTTTTTCAACTAAAAAAACTTAAAATCGCATGTTTTCAGTATGCAGAGAATTAAACTTTAATTCGAAGTAAACCATCCGTTGATTTTTTTACAGAAAATTGGAAGTTTAAATCTCACAAATAATGCCACGTTGAAGAGGATTCTCTGGTTCATCTCAACAGGGAGGAATGCACTTGTAGTTTTGATAAGTGGACTGATTGCTTTCTTCTTTGAAAAATATCACGATGCTTCTCCGTTTGTTTTAATTGGTAAGTCCTTGTAATTTAAATTCAGGTCGGGTACTCAATTGTTTTTTCGTAAGGTATGAAGTCGCAAAGTCTGTCCTTGGATAGATTTTGAAAATAAAAAAATAAATAAATATATAAATGGAAGAAAGGTAAAAAGAGAAAAATTCCATCTCTCATACCGACCATAATCACTAGATTTAATTTATCTTGCGAAGAAACTTCTGTGAGTCTTACTGAACCATCTGAACCTTTCAAAAAAAAAACAAAAAGAAAAAAAAGACAGTATAACAACTTAATCTGGGGGAGAGGCTAAAAAAAATATCCTGAAACAGGGATATTGATTAAAGCTTATCTTGTCGGATTATAACTGTTTTACCGTAACACTGAAAATGTAACTGGTTCTAAGATCGTAAATTTTCTTTTTTTTTTTCAAATTTACTTCGTCTTCATGTAAAAAATAAATCTTGTATCTTATTACAGCGTTTTTGTATTAACAACGGAGCTTTGATATGAACCCTTGTTTCCTTCCTCAAAAAATTACGGAAGTAATGGCGCTTGCGCTCTTGGTCCTATGTATATATTTTACACGGATGTGATTTTATTACTCCAGGAAAAATTGATTCCGGTCTACCGAAACTGCATCTGCCTCCAACACACACAGAGTTTGACGGCAAGGATTATGATCTTGTGGAGATGATGGAATATCTTGGCACAGGGATCTTCATTGTTCCCATCGTTGCCACGATAAACAACATAGCCGTAGCCAAAGTGTTCTGTGAGTATGTATGATCAATTAAATACACCTACACAAATAATTTTCTATAACGGAACATACTTAACCATCAAAGAGAACAGGCCGATAATCTGAAAATTGAGTAACTGATACGCGAGATGTCATGAGTGTCCCGACAAATTTCGAGACAAAAACTGTTCAAAAATATCATTCTATAAAATATGCCTAAAGGCAAACGATTCAAATCGAGTAGGATTTAAAATAAAAGCCGTCCCTCAAAAAAACTAAAATATAGTCATTATTAATTGAATGACAATAAACTTTATGAAAATTGAAAAAAATAAGAAGCGGAAAATGTGGAATAGGAAGTATCCTCCAATGAAATTCCTTCTAGACAACAATCTTGAGAAATAAGTATACACAAAATCCAAGCATAGAGATTCATTATAACCAAATGCAACTTTGCAAAAAATGTAAATCAGTGGTGAGAAGTGGAATTTACAGTTTACATACTGTTTTAATCTCATGCTAAAAATTGCCTTCAATCAATCGGTTCTGCAACACTTGTTGGAGGAAATTTTACATAAGTCGAGTCTCTTCAGCGGCGTTGCACTGAGAAACGAAAATTCGGTCACAGACAGGCCCGCCACAAGGGGGGGGGATACTGGGTCCCTGGTACCGGGGCCCGGGCCCTGGAGGGGCCCGTGACGCAGGTGACAAACCACTACGAATTCATGTGTAACCCTTGTCTCGTAGGGAAAAGTGAAAAAATTACCCTAAAAATTCCGCAAAAGGTGAATAAAGTTTCAAAAACACGCTGGAGCACTATAAAATTTTTCTTACTTTTTTAGAGATTTTCAAGATTTTGAGTATATGTAGAATGATATTTTTAGTAACTGTGTTTCATTTTCTTCCGTTGTCGGATGCTAAGAGGCTCCATTCTGGGCATCCTCGACTTCAATGGCTTAACTCCCTTGCCATAGACGTACGAAAGGGGAGTCCAGGGGGGCCCGGCTCCCCATAGAATTGAAAATTATCATCTGCCTCCTCAAAAAAAAATTTATAGATGTTTTGAATGCAACAATTCGAAAGTTTTTGGTGCTGAAAGTAAACAAAAAGGCGTAATTATTCTGCAGAAATTGATGGAAAATCTCCATCATAAGGGCTTCATAATGCGTCCAAATAGATTTAAAATTTCAAAAATTTCCCAGGGGAGGCCCCCCGGACCCCCTCCCCCCCCCTGTGCTAGGGGCCCGGGCCAGAAAATTGGTACCAGGGCCCGAGATGGGATGTGGCGGGCCTGGTCACAGATACTGGACTTTTTCGATTCAGGCGCCCAATAATTTCGATCGCAGGATCAAAAGTTCTTTGACCGTACTTTTTCGGTTACCCGAGCCTAGATTTTTCGGTGTTCAATATAAACCGACGTTTAGTATCTTTTGCCGACTTTTTTTTCTGTACGAATATCGTTCATATCACAGGGAATTCCTAAATTTAGGCCAGATTTCTTGAGCGTCATGCTACAGTGTTAATCGACATCGAAATTTTGCCAGGACGTGCGAGCTTTGGGTCACAAGTTTGCCACTACGTTTATGCCGTGAGCAGTTTGACTTTATCTAAAGCCATGAAAGATGATTGGCACGAATCGCATTCTTGCCACAAATCCACAGATAATAGCCTCCTGAATGGGTCTGTAGTACACTAGATATAGCCAACTGAGCATGCACTTTCTGGACCGCGTTCAGCAGAAAGGAACCAAGCCACGTCAGCTATTGCCAAATTTAACTGAGCGATTTAATTTGATACAAGATAACGTTTGTGCGGATTTTTTTGAAATTTTTGAAGAATTTGCTTCGTACTGCGCGGAAAATTCACTGAAATTTTCACAAATTCCGCATCACCGTTTTCATGTAAAAAATTGAACTGCCCGATTAAATTTGGCAGTAGCTGATGTGGTTTAGTTCCTCTCTGCTTAACGCGGTCCATTCATACGCCAAGCTCATAAAAAATGTCTAAAATTCAACCCCTTAATGCACGATTTTCATTGTTCGTATCGCGCTTTTTAAAATGTACCGCTCAGATACAAAACAGTTTAACATGTATAATTTGAATCATATAAATTATGCGATGAGGACTTGATTTTAGACATTTCTAACGTGTTCTTACAAAAAATCTCACCAACTGCCTCACATCTTACTTAAGTATAATGTCGATTACTTAGAGCAATTGAATATTTGCTAAGCGATATATAATAAAAGTAGATTTCCTTTTTGATTCAAGCAAAAATCCAATCGAATCAAGAGTATTTTTTCTTGTCAAAATTTTTAAGAGTCTGGACTCTAGATCCAAAATACTTTTTTCCAGTGTATTAAAATTAACCCTGGTGACTTGTGCCTTAACGTATATGAGAGGTAATGTGATTTTTAATGTTCTCAGCCGAGGGGAAGATTATTGATGCAAGCCAGGAGATGATCGCGTTGGGCATGACGAACATAATCGGATCAACCGTCTATGGAATGCCAGTGGCTAGTGCCTTCTCTCGCTCAGCAGTCAATAACGCCAGTGGAGTTGTCACCCCGATGGGCGGATTATGGACAGGTTAGTCTAAATGCATTTTCACCGAGCGAACAAATAACACAGAGGATGAACGCGTGGAGTACTAAAATATATTATCTCTAAGCGCAACGCAACGTATCTTCGGGGCTTGGATACAACTATTCGTGCTTGATGGATGTCCGCGTTGCATACACGCAACATTGAAGGCACTTTTGTGTTGCAGCCCGGGTAAACGCGGTGTGCCGTCATATGTCATAGGTAAAATGGATCGCGTTTAGCAGAAAGGAACCAAGCCACATCAGCTATTGCCAAATCTAACTGGGCACTTACAATATTTACAAGACAACTTTTGCGTATACTTTGAAAAATCTATGGAATTTGCTTCGTCCTTCGCTGAAAATTCACTGAACTTTGCACAAAAATCCGCACAACCGTTTTCTTGTAAAAACTAAATTGCGCAATTAAATTTGGCAGTAGCTGATGTGGCTTGGTTCCTTTCTGCTTAACGCGGTCTAAATGTTGCTCTGATAAGAGTCGTTTCCAAAATATATTTTCCCTGAAGTCAAAAACCGCGAGAAAAAGATTTACTGTCCCAATTTATGGCATACTACATTACTACTTGTACAAATTTAGTTGATTTCCATCGAAGAACGCATAGTGACATGTGTCATTATCTCCAAATTAGGAATTTTAGTTTAAAAATCAAGCTAGGTTTGCGAAACTATAATTGCTGAAACCTAATTTACCTCCCATGTTTTGTTTCAGGAACTTTGGTCTTGCTCTCATTATGGTTCCTCACGCCATTCTTATTTTACATCCCTAAGGCTAGTTTGTCCGCAATTTTGATCTGTGCCGCTGTTTTCATGATTGAAGTCCACACAGCAAGACTTCTCTGGAAAAACAACAGTAAGTTTTCTACTTTTTGGATAATATAAGAGCCAGGAAGAAGTGAAGCCAAATCAGAGGAAAACTGAGAGCGATAGTCACAGACTGCTTGATAGCATTGCATTTGCATCCTTAGGTTTTTTTTAAAATCTTCAAAGAAAGAAGTGCAATAGTGGGTTTCTATTTCGTACTTTTTTCTGAAAACAAAAAAAATGTAACTTTTCTTGTTTAAACTGAAATCTTCTGAAAAAAACTGGAATAATTTAGTTAGAATCCCAATGACGTGTAAAATAAAGAGGAAGTTCAAACATTTTGATCTGTAATTTCAAAGAATAAACTAAATTTCGGGTTGATTCTCTCTCATGGTCATCGAGAGTGTGAGCATGATTATTAATTCACCCTTTTTTGACGCTTTTATAGAAAGAGACTTGATTCCTGCGGCTGTGACGTTCATCATGTGTCTGCTGATAAATATTGAGGCTGGTTTGATCATCGGTATCTTTACAGACATTTCCATGCTGCTTTACTATAATGCTCGACCACGGATCAATTTTGACAGGAGAAAGGTAAAAGTTTACTCTTCCTGCTTGTTTGAATTGCGGTTCCACATTATGAGGTTTCATGATTGTAATTTAAAAATATAAAGAAAAAGACAACAACAATCACAACTAAAATTAAAATAGTTTTACTTTATTATATCCTGATAGGATTTATAAAGGGGGATGTTGACAAGCTCTATATTTCAAATATTTATCGCAACATTATTGAACAAAAAAACTTAATAAATTGAAATAAAATTTCGATTTTATCGAACGCGATTTTTAAAAGATAAAATTGACAGAGGATCAAGGATAATCGCTCAGATGTTGACGATCCTGGCGATTTCATCGCCGAAAAATCGTGAATAAATCGAAACTTAATTTTAAAATATCGCAATTTTTCCGTTAATGAATGCTACTTGGGTATGGTGAAGAACAATTTGATAATTCTCTCTACATTGATTTCCGGTCAAGATAAAATTCGAGATCACGTTTGTGGAACGGCCATCATGACTACCTTTTATCGGCAATTGTTGTCATTTTGTATCTTAAAGTTTTCTGCTGGATGTACACTTATGTAATTATTTTGATTATAGACCACAACGGGCTTGGAATACTGGATATTCACACCTTGTAGCGGGATTCTATTCCCGGCCGTGGATTTCCTTCGTCAAACAATCGTGGAACACGTTTTGAGCCAGTCAACGGAATCATCATCACTCACTTACATCGTAATAGAGTGCTCACATATCCATAAAATTGACATCACTGCGGCGCAGGTAAGCGACTGACTCCTCTGACTCCTCTACAGTTTCCCTTGAATAATTATTGGGCTACATTTCATGAGTAGAAACTATCAGTTCCGGCTTATTTTAAAAACGTCGTATGTGCTATTAATTTCCTCACGATGCAGATAAGAGCGTTTGTGGACATAGCCGGATTCACCTATTTGCCGCCCATGGGCCGCCTGTATTTTGCCGCCCCCTTCTCATTCGTTATGAAACTCGATAAAATCACTCAAATGAACGTGTCAGCAAAGGAGGGGTGCATAAAACGCATTTACTCGCGTTGAACACATTTTTCGGGAAAGCCCTATCAACACTACCAGCAAAAGTTCACGGAACTTTGCGCGAAAGTTAAGTTCCGTAAACCTATCCCTGTGTGGACAAGGCCTTTCATTCATAAGAAATGAACGAAAAAATTATGAAAGAACAAACATAAATGTGGTTCAATGATTTTAACTTCCGCCGCTGCGCCGCGCAGACCGCACCGTGTTGGACGCAATGCGTGAAGTATTCACGCAGTCTTGTAGGCGCCATGCGTTTCACGCTGACCGCACTGTGTTTTGCGCAATGCGTGAAGTATTCGTGCAGTCTTGTAGGCGCTAATACTTGTTACATGCCAATCGCCGCGCCGAGGGCTTCTCCTTTTCATCTCAAGTCCTCGTTATCATTTCACTCTAAGTCGCGCCGTTCTAGGCCAAATTGCGTGTTTGGTTTCTCTCGTAACTCGACTTATTGAGGGTGTTGTCTCTTGTGTCACTAAGAGGCGAAAAAATTAGAAATTACTATACTCTCAGGAAATGAGAGATTTTGTCGCCTTTTCTCGTTTGTAATTTTGTTTGAATAAATCCGATTTTTTTTTTTATACCTACACTTTAAAAAATTGCAAATTTTTGCCGCCCCTTAGATTTGCCGCCCCTTAGATTTGCCGCCCCTTAGAATTGCTGCCATGGGCCGCGGCCCATGTGGTCATCCCCTTAATCCGGCCCTGTTTGTGGATGAACTAGGAATAGTGCTATTCGGTACCATACAAAAAACAGTCGTTCGTTAATTAGTCTATTAGCCTCTAAGTTAGCAAGGAGAGAATTTAAATTTCAATTGGTCCAATTGGACGTATTTCTGCTAAACGGAACCAGAGACAGGTGGGATAGAAGGAGTGCGCTCATTAATCGAGGGCCGTAAGAATGAGTGGGAATTATAAAGCGCCAGTGACGTCAGCGGCAACGCCCCCCGTTCCGCCTTGGAGTCTTTAACTCATGAGCCCTGTCCACAACGTTCTTTCCCCATGCCTACAGGTCATGAGTGCCGCGTACAATTGGACGGAGTCAAATAGAAAGGAACAAAGCCACATCGGGATTGAACCGAGAAAGAGAGGTTTAAAGTTTAGCTCCTGCATAAGACTCAATGTAAAAGATAAACTTCAAGTTCAATTTCTGCAAAATTTGCTCCAACAAAAACTTTGAATTTTTGGCGATAGATAGGAGAGCAGTGGTCGAGTTCAAAACCACTCATAACTCAATTTTTTCCAAAATGTGGGTTGGTTCCTTTCTGCTTAACTCAGTCCAATGGGCCCTCGGTCCCGTTTGGTGGAATGCAAAATCCTGCTTTTCCATTTCCCCGAAGGGAATCACGCCCACTTTCATTTTGTTTCATCCACCTCTCTGTAGCACACCCCGTCTTTCACTCTCGTCTATAATTCCGTTTGGCAGAAATACGTCAAATTGGAGGGAAGTTTTGAACTATTTTTGAACTCAGTTTTAGCAAGTAAGAATGTGGAAAAATCCCGCAAAATGATAAAGTTTTGCATTTTTAGTTATGTCTTGCTTTTGTTTGTTTTCAGGGTATCAAATCACTGATTCATGACCTAAAATCGAGAGGTTGCTACTTAATATTCTTAGATCCCAATGACAGTATAACAAGGATAATCTCAGGCATCTGCAAAGACGAGTTCATATCATCACCCTCAGTTAACCAACTAGAAAGGGTACTGAACAAAGGTACGTATCCCATTTTCGGCCATTTTGGGATCCAACTGGCCGCTATTTGTCGATTTAAGATAATGACTTTGGGTTTTCGCGAACGATTTTCTTTTGCATGCTTATTCGAACAAGCTATCACAAGAGGGTCATTTTTTTGAAAAAAAGTTTAGGTCCATCACCATACCCCTTCCCCAAACATCCCCTAATTAATAAATCTTTACCTCAATTATAGGTAAAACGTTAGTAGGTGGGACTTCTCGGACACCCTGTTTTTTAGAATTTAGATGACTAGTGCTTGTAGATTAGCTGAACTGAAGCTGAATCTGCAGACCGTCTATTTTTCTGCTGTATGTGGCATCACCGGGTAAAATGAGAGTAGCGGCCAACTTTCAGTTTCTCCTGGTTTTACCTCAATATCGCGATGTCAGAGCTTAATCCTCGTGCATAGCACTGGTTATGTCAAGGGATTAACGGCAAAACTAAAGTTCGTTCACCGCACTTGGCCACCTTCCCCGATAAAAATGACCGATAAAACTGTGTCAAAATGCCAATAAAACAGCTCTGATCTAAATTACTGACATTAGTTGAGATTAGTAGAAAATTGAATTGAATCGTGTTGTGCAAAAACAGCGACCATTTTTTCTGCTTTCAATTTTTATATGTTGATACCTAATACTTTTCAAGAGTTGATACAATCATGAAAGTGGTGACAACACTTGTTTTGGGATGAAGATAATCGTAAATCAAGTATTAACATCACTTTCATGGTTGCATTTAACTCTGTAAAGTATTATCAACCCCCCAAAAAAGCTCAACACTGGGAAAATGGACATTTGCGGTTTTCGCACGACACGGTTTAATTGCTTTCTTGGCATTCAGGCGCTGTTCTACAGATCATTTGTATGAGGAATTTCAACCCGCAACACTTCACTTCCATAGTGTCATTTGGAAAGTCGATATTAACACATTCTCCGTCTTTTTGGGTGTGTTATGGGACAATGGTTAAGGCACCTTAATTTTTTCAAAGTATCACAGCTTTATGTTCACGATTTGGATTCCGAAATTAGATCAAACATAATACTAGAACTTAGGAAATTTTTAGAACCAAATGGTGTCTGAATTGTCTATCCGGTAGCAGCGACCAAATCGACCAGATCAATTGGGGATTTAGTAATTTATAATTCACGACACGCACTCTTGGAACCGTCAATTGTTATGCGAGCTACTGTCGTGGTTATTTTCGTACGTTGAGCCTTGGAATTTTATGTTCATTTCTGATTGCGCTGTTGCACGATACCAGGGAGGAGACTTTTTGATAGACTTGAAATATAACCGAAAAAATTGCATCAATGTCCAGTTGGATGTTTATAGCTCTGAACACGTTTCTCTGATACACAGGGTGTTCCAAAAGTACCCTTCCCCTCTAACTTTTTAACGGCTCGAGATAGAAAAATGAAACTTTGGGAATGTTTCTATCTTAAAGAGGACCATCTTCCGGGGGGATCAAAATTTTTGCCCTTCCCTCAGGGGGCCCGAGTTTTGACCGAGTTAAGGGGGGAGTGGGACTCTTGGAACACCCTGTATATTAAACCGTGGTCTGTCACTGCACCCCCGGAGAAAGTCGTCACCCACCGGCCAAAGTATCACAAGCACCATGCGACGTTTCAAAGTTCCCACCGTTATTTTATTTTTTTACAGAAAAATAATTGTTCAACGAAGCTATCCGAAAATTTTGCTGAATTTTCTTTGTGCTGCCGATAAAATTCAGTGAAATTTTCAAACAGATTCATCCAAAAATTTCTCTTTAAAAAAGTAAAATGGCGTCGGAAATTTTGAAACTTCTCATGACGCGTGTGATACTTTGGCCTGAAGGTGACGAGTGAATAAATTTGATCAAAGTGCAATTTATACTTAATTTTCATTATTCTATTTCACAGAGCTGGATGAATGTAACTCGATTAAATCCATCCAAAAATCTCAAGAGAAGGAGCCCGAAAAGTCAGCCGTTGTCCAGGCAAGATTCTAAGGGATCAAAACGGATACTCAGATTTAGTGCATAAAGGTGAAATCATCTCGACAAGAAACAACCCAGGATTTGGATGCAATCCTTGAATCAACTGGAAGTTTTGTTTCCTTTGACTAATGTATACCTGATGGTTTCCATGGAACACTGCAATGTTATTTTATTATCTCATAAGCCGATCCCGTAAATATATTTTGATTTTACCATGTTACTCAGTTAGGGACTCTAAAAATTGACGACCTTGCGTAAAGTACCCAATGGAGGTACAAAAACGTAAATGCGTACTTTAAGGGTAATCACTACCGCGTTTCTTGATCTCTGAAACTTCTTTGTCGAATGATCTTGATCGACAAAATTTTAAATGTTACTTGTTGATCAGGGTCTTCAAGCAAGCCATTGATGAAGTTTTAGTAGATTTCGACCCAAGTTATTTTAATCGGACGATCAATAATAAAATCACCAGAATGTGGTTTCAGCTAGCTGGGACTTGAGTATTTGAAATTGCAGAAATCTAATTTCCACCTTAGTGATTGAACTGTCTTTTATCTTAAACGAAAGTTTCTAGAGCCGTTTACAGCAAAAATCTGCTCATAAGTATAAGTAAACGAGATAAGCACTTTCTATCGTATTAGATACTCGTAGATTAAAAAAAACGGCATATATCTTTTTATGTTCCTATATGCATTCGAATTAACTCGGTTTTTGAAAATGATTTTTAGTTTTTTTTTGGAAAAGAATAATGAGAAAAAAAAATACTGTAGCGTTCGTTCGTGCCAAAATAGTCTTCACAAAATAAGCAATGGCACGCACGTTTTTAGCTTTTTTCAGTATTTTAACTTCAATTCTGTTTAAAGATCACTTAACATTTTTTGGCTGTGGTAGATTGCAACTTGGCTGGGCATAATTTTCAAACTGTCTGAAAATATCGCAAATAGTAACTTTAGTAGAGGCTGTTTATGCGATCAGCTAATGTAGCCCACTTCTTCATCTTGAAGGGTGTAAAATATGAATCAGCGGTCAATTAATAAATGGAAACACTTCTGGAATCTCCTGGAAATGAAATTATGCCTAGAGCATGAGTTGGTCTCCGGTGAATATTTAAGGAACTAATGAGGCTGTGCCAATTTAGCGTAAAAGCATCATGATTTTTGGCTATGCCACGCTTATTTTTCTTTTTGTTAATATATAGGTATAAGACTAATTTTTTTTTTAAAATGGAATCTGAAATGCGGTCCTTCCATGGTAGGCCCCCTATTTATTTTTTCAAATAATTGTATTTACTCTCGAAGGAGCTGATACGAATTGTGATATTTTAGTGTTTAAGTGCAAATTTTACGAGATTGTACATATATAAAAAGTTTAGGTTTTACTAAAACTCGACCGCGTTTTCTTTGACTTTCTTCTATCTGACTATATTGCATTTTATTTTTTGTTATGTTATCCCGTAGTCGTAAGATGCATACTTAGCATTAGACATGTGCTACTTGAAAATTCGTAATCATATCTGAAAATAAAATCTCCGTTCGACCAAGATAGTGGAGATGACATAAATTTTAATGCCTTTTTTTGACCAAGAAATATTTTCCATTCTATATTCATTGATAGCATAGCATTTTTACGTCATGCTGAAATTCTGATAGATATTATTCATAATTCATAAACTGTTGTAAATAATTATTGCCTCATTCTCTTCGCAGGTTCTACTCATCAACCCACCACTGATTCATCTTCTTTCATTTAATAAATTATTCCAATTATTTATTTATTTATATTTATTTCTGAGATCTTCCACTCATTGACTATTCCTAACTCTGTCTTTCTTTTTCTTACTAGACGATCTTACATGTTTATCGTTAAGCTCCAAAAATACTTGTACAGCTTGTAATAGCTCCAAAAGTATTACAGCCATCATCACTTTCAATCATGTACATCTGATTTCATTATGAATACGTAAAAATAATGGATTTTTGAAGCATTTAAAATAATGAGTGCATATAACGGTCGTGAATTTGTATGACTGGAAAAGAGAGTCATGCAGTTTGTAATGAAGGACATCTAAGTCAAGGCTGTCAAACTCCTTTCACCTGATCACGTTGTCGATTTCTGTTTTCCCTTTTTTACACTACCATTACAAACAATTTCACAGTATTATTTTGTACCAAATTTGTAGATAATTTCCTACAGGTAAAAGTAAATCAAGCATGATGTTTTGAAGGAAACGATATGGTTTTTCTATAGTAGAATGGTGTATAAGGCTTTGAAAGGTACAATACCAAATAACAAAATTTGTTTAAGTCATAAAAAATAAAGTTCCACCGTTGATATTGAGCATATTTTCATCTTTTAGACTGTGTTGTTCTTGATTCCACAGTATTTTTTACGTATTTTTTTTCATCTCTTGACAGTTTTTTTCATGTTATTTGTTGGTAATATATTTATCCATGTTGGACCGATCAGGGGCAGGTATTTTGATTGTTCAATTACTGTGCCATTTACTGAATCTAAGCGTATTTGCCCAGTTTTGTGAGGTATATTTCCAAGCTTTCAAGTCTACTTTCCAATGAACAGACTTTCTTAATTGATTCCATTTGGACGTACTGAAATGTTATTAATAGTAGGTATATAAATGTAAATGGGAAAGAATGTTTCATATTATGGATTAGCCATCACATAATTGACTGTGCGATTGGGTTATTTTTTAGCAATTACAGCATTTTAGGTAAATAGTCTTACACTTGCAAGATGAATTACTTTCAAATGCTGTGAAACGTTTTTATACTTGTAAGTTAATGATCAAGAGAAGAAGAACCGAGTATCAATGCAGTAACCCTATGCAGTTAAGGTCATTGAATGAAGTCAATTATTCTAATAACTAAACACAAAAATGTACACTCAATAAGCGGTCCATTATGTCAGATTTATCAGTGAATTATTGTTAATAGATTCAAGCGTGGAAGCCGTTTCTCTCTGGAAGTCACACTGACCCATTTGCATTACAATTTTCGAACTCTTTCCTGTATCATTCAAAGTGTTCGGTGTCATATTTGGAGGAATTTCGCAGCAATGCATTTGTAGAAGTTCAATTAAATTTGATTCCTTTTCGAATTTCTACAAAATGGATTTAGTTCGGGACCAAACTGAAAATCTGACCCACTCCTCTTCCATTGGAATTCGTACCCAGAAGAATTAGTCATTTAAAGTATTTGTACATATAAAGACCCATCTCAGTGATTTTCATACGTTAATGTAATGCTTAATATAAATTCTGTTGAATATTAATAGAGAATAGAAATAAATATATTTTTAAAGCCTTTTTTGTGCGTGAATTTCTTTACACACTCATGACGACAAGCGAAAGTAAGGTTTTTGCAAGATTTCTAGAATCTGACGAACAGTGGGGAAACTTCTCGCGTTCTTGTAACCTTACAGAAGATCGCTAGATACTAGCTTGACAAGCAATTGGAACTTGTTGCAAAATTCAAAAAAGAAAAAGAAGAATAAAATATTAACCTTTTTAAACTTTGAAGCAAAATTCCGGACAATATGACTGGGAGGACTGTTTGGGCTCCTACTGCAGGGCTCTTAAAACTATGTTTCCTGTTTTCAAACTTTTCCGATAAAGTCTCCTTTGTCTCTTTTACATGGATTTGCACAAAATCTTAATTTTACTAGACCACTCAAAAGAATTAATGATAAAGTGAAACAAACTATTATGAGGTGACAACTCTTATACGCATTCATTTTCAATTAGAGTTTGAAACGTGGCTCCCTTCAAATTTCAGAGAAGAGTGAGGATTAGTAAATACTTATTGCTGAAAATACATGCACAAGATGCTAGGTCCAGTTCTTTTACATGAACATCGTAAGAACAGTACCTTATTTTTAAGGTTGAAAGCGTACTTTGCTGCATTCATTTAAGCTGTAAAGCTGAGGAGGTAATTTTTGGTTTGCCACAGAAAATGTACATGAATGTGCAAATTATCATTAATTCTTGCCTCAAGCTAACTATTTCAATACAAAAATTGTGGCAAAAGAACTTTGCAGTAAGCGCGTCGTACTTGCCACAGTCTTACTATTATTATTGTGGAAAAATAAGTTTCGGGCCGGTCTGCAGGTAGGCATAGCGAATATATGTAGGTTAATACTGCCGCCCCATTCAGGTCTGACTCCTCAAGATTTTCTTAGAATCAAATATAAGAATACAGTACCACTACCTAAGACCACTACCTTCGTTTTTATTTGAATATGAGGCTATGGGAAACTAGTCACACTCAGCGGAACTCGTAGCAAACAAGAGTAAATGACTTTATGCAATTATTGCAGTATCAATAAATTAATTTAATCCATAATAAATAGTAATGAACAGTATAATGAACAACAATTCATTGAAAATAAATTACTTAAAAATAAAACAAATGTTCGAAATAAATATTGGGCAACATTTTACAAAAAATTAATAAAAAACCTATCCAAAAAAAGCCTAAAGAGTGAACAAGGAGAAACAATCAAGACTAAACTAATTAAGGTAGTACATCCTGTTGGTTCCGATGCTATTACGGATTAATTGACCGTTGATTTTTTTGTTTTTTGATGCGAGGGACAGTCTAGCTTACATCTATAAACGATACTAAATTTGAACTTTTTATATGCATTCCATTTACGGTAAATTATCAGATATGTTCATTCTAAAATTTAAAACTGCAGGTGATGGAATAATTTAAAATACCTTCCTGAGAATGAGAACCATTCAAAAGTTCAAACGCCATTTAAATGCAAGTTGGAATGCTTTTTCAGTAAAATGTTTTGGCCCTCATGAGATCCGACTGAAATATATGGCACTAAATGCGTCGTCATTTTGTCATGAGCATCTTACGGGCAGGTGTTCAGGTTGGAAACTCCACTTCTTTTGCATAACAAAACGAAAGTAAATAGTAGGTATGTATTAAACACCTACAAAGCCAGCTAGTTCAGATTTTACAGCGTGCAGCTCTTCAGAGCATGATTAGTTAATGTACGAGAATTTGCGATATGAATAACTACTATTTTTGGTATTCTGGCTGTCTATCTATTTTTTCAAAATGCCTTTGATTCTATGTTTTATCAAACAGAATGAAAATCAGAGAGTTTTACCATTTAACAACTAGTTTCTAGCAACAGAGGGATTAGAAAGTAAGGAATTTAAGTATAATAATGTAAAGCGTTGGAGCCCAACTTTTCAACCGATGCTAACGATACCCACAAAGGAACTTCTACCAGCCAAAACCGCCACCATAGCCCATCCAACCATAAAGTAGACAGGATGGAGTGTAGTACACCGGTTTTGGTTTATAGTACAGACGGCACCACACGTTACACCTAGGAAAAAGTTCAAAAACAAAAATTGTTACTCTTATAAATTTAACAACTAAAAATCTATCTAAAATTAAAAATATCTAGCTAAAATTATTGAAAACAGAGAGATCAGCCTTTTAAATTTATATGAAAAAACACTAAAAAATGTAGTCCGAGCCGTATGTTATAAGGTGGTAAAATATTGCTGGGTCCACACTATTTTGTGCGAAAAGCAAGGCCCAAAAAGTTCAAAACTTTCAGTCAAAGAAAAAATTTTGAGCTCCAAGGAGTAAAAAGTACATACAATACTATGGGGGACAGTGTGCTGCTCAGGCAGATGTATTGGAGTTTCAAATTTACGTGACAGTTAATCAACTAAAACTTCTCGCAGCCGAAAGCAAAAAAATCAACATAGCTTTTCATCTCCTTCTTCTGATGCACAGAACCTTTCAATTATTTCAGAGTAACAGAACATTCTGAGAAAATCATTGCATTTCAAGAAACACTGAAAATACCATGGTGCTTGATGCATATGACTCAAATGAGATTTTGGTGAGTAGTTTGAAGCATCAAGCATGCATAGCGCTAATTACTTTTTTGTGAGTTGAATTTGGAACCTTTTGATGTCTCCACAGTGTTATAGATAAAATTGATGAGGAAAAATGTTTTGTGCTGTTGAATTTCTAACCCTGCCTAATATATGTATTCCATACCTTTAACAACTTCTCCGATTGGATCTCACCAATCAGAGATGCAGAGTGACTTACCATTGAGGATAGATGTAGTATACGGTGGCGGTGGAGGGAGGTCTTGTTGGTTGTTGTCCAGGAGGTCCAGAAGGTCGAGGGGATGTGCCAGGTCCGCTTGGGGGTCGGGGACTCGACCCTGGCATCGGTCTTGGCGATGAACCTCCGCCACCAGTTCCACCACCGCCCGGACCTCCAGGTCCACCGGCACCTCCAGAACCTCCAGGTCCACCAGCACCTCCACCTGCTCCTCCAGGTCCACCTGCACCCCCTGCACCCCCAGGACCACCAGGTCCACCAGCGCCAGTTGGTCTCGCCCCTCCTGTAATCAAAGAATAACGTGTCATCCCAGTGTTGTAAGTACCTACTTCAGACTTCCAGTTATTCAAACTCGGTGTTATGACCCACCTCAGAGTTCAACTTCAGGAAAAAATAGGTAGTCGACACAACCAGCGCTGGTTGTGTCGACTACCCTATTTATTTCGGTTGTTTACATATTCATCGCACACCAGAGGAATAAATCGATGATTTGTTTTCTATGTACAAACTTTGAGAGAATTCGACTTGCCGGCAGAAATTCATATATAAACGAATTGGACTACATTTTGCAATCAGGAATCTCAAATTCTGGCTCAGTTTAGAAACACGTATGTACCATTAAATCCCATATGCACATAAGCACTTTCACGGATAAGGCAGATATTTTAGTTCCCAACTGCAAAATGTAGTCCGATTTTCTGTCTCTAAACTGTTGGAAAGAAGACCTGACATTTCAGCCATCAAGATCCACTAATTTTCAGCACGGCAGATTTGCAAAAATATCTCACTTAGTCTCCAAAGTACAGTTCTTGAATCCGCGCCTTCAAAAGTGATGCATGCAATTTTACCTACCTTCATGGGTGCAGTTAAATTATTAATAACGAGCGCTCTCTCATCGATATTCCGAATCTTGAGACCATCAAATTTCATTACTCTCCTCCAAGAATTTTTTTAAAGTACCCAAATTGGTCGGTAAAATTGTAACTATCTATCATAAAAATCTGAATGAGATGTTGTCGGTAAAAATTGTATCTTTAACCCTGCTCCGGATAAGTTAAGCATCTTCATCTGCTCAGGTGGATACTGTAATTCCTAAATGCAGAATCAGATAAAATTGTGAGCCGGAGTGGAAAAGGATGTACCCTGGCAGCAATTAATATGTGCGGTATATTATCTTTAGCACAAGCGAGGAAAACGTTTATGTCATCGACACTTCAACTTTAATGGTACTTCATATGTTTCTAGTCTGTCTCATATTTTTTCCGTCCATTTATTTAATTTTTTTTAAAAGGTGAAAACCAATCGCTCTGCAAATTTACTGCAGGCTAAATAGCTTATCTCCATGAAGGGGCCAGATACGGCGTACATTGTAACTAAGAGTGGTTAAAGGGACGACCTTCAACATAGCAACATAAAAAATCCAATCACTTATGAGCTTCAAGTAAATTTCATCGGTATAACTTTGGACATAGACTTTACCAAGAAAGTACACCGATCCTTAAAATAGAAAAAAATAAAGAACGCATGATTTTTACAAACTTCGAGGTAGGTATGTAGGTACATACTTTAGTATTTGGAAAAACCGCCATATTTTTTTAGCATTATGTAGTTATCATGGTAATTTTTTGTAATGGTATCTATCTCCGAATTTAATCTGTTGAATAATGTTTTCAGTTTCGTAGATATTTTTCCTTGTATGATGCTATGTATGAACGCCTCCTAAAGCTCCCATGTGATAAGAGCTATTCAAAGGATCGACATGAGTATGATCCTATATTCTCTGCCAATATTTTGACTCTGTCTGCTGACGCATGCGTGAAATAAAAGTATTTAAAATTAGAATACCCCCTGGCGCACTTCCACCCGGAGCGCCACCGGGTCTTGGGGACGATCCCCCACCTGGGCCACCTGGTCCACCTCCTCCGGGTGCACCACCAGGTCTTGGGGACGAACCCCCACCTGGGCCACCTGGTCCACCACCTCCAGGCCCCCCTGCTCCTCCTGGTGCACTACCGGGTCTCCCTCCTGGACCGCCTGGTCCACCACCTCCGGGTCCGCCGGCTCCTCCTGGTGCACCACCAGGTCTTGGGGAAGATCCTCCGCCGGCCCCACCCGGGGCTGATGGAGGCCGGGGCGAGCTGCCTCCTCCTGGACCCCCAGGCCCCCCTGCTCCAGGGGGTCGCGCCCCGCCCGGAGCTCCAGGACCTCCGGAGGAACCACCTCCCCCGGGGCCGCCTGCTCCTCCGGGAGGCCCGCCCGCCCCCGGACCTCCTGGCCGTCCTGGTTGACCTGATCCTAGAAAACAAAAGAACGAGTCCGGTCTAATTCTACAACAATGAGAATTTTGGTTTGAAACCAAGTGGAGATTTCTTGGAGACAACCGGAGATCCAAAACCAGCCCCTCCACTTTGCTGAGGAAAAATTCCTCATGAACGCTCGAATGTTGCCAAATTGGACGTATTTCTACCAAACAGAACTATGTGCAGGCGGCAAAGATGGGGTGTGCTCCTTAGTCGAGGGTCGTAAGAATTAATGGGAATGATAAAGTGCCAGTGATGTAGCCGCCGCACCAGTAGCCATTCGTCGTCTTTAACTCATGAATCCTGTGCACAACGCTCTTGACACATGCCCACGGCTCATGTAGTGTGCACATAGTTCCGTTTGACAGAATGTAAAATCCCGCTTTTTTAATTCAGCAAACGGAAATGTGTGCCAACTGAATGCAAGACTCATGAGCCGTGGGCATGTGTCCAGAGCGTTGTGCACAGGACTCATGAGTTAAAGACGACGAATGGCCACTGGAGCGGCGGCTACGTCACTGGCGCTATATCATCCCCATTCATTCTTACGACCCTCGACTAACGCGCACACTCCATCTTTGCCGCCTGCACATAGTTCTGTTTAGTAGAAATAAGTCCAATTTTCCTTCATAAAAATCTATTTTTCTCGAGTTTCACGCGGCAGGAGCCTTAGTCAAAAATTAAAACGTTTGCACTTGTGTTAGCTATGGAAACTGCAATGAATTTCCCTGTTTTTTTAATGTCTTGGGTCTAGTATAATGGATCTTGGTTGCGTCCAAGTGTACAGAGTAAAACTATGGGATTTTTGACTCCAGACTCATTTATAAAATCTAAACTTTACAATTCATTTTCCATACTTAGAGCCACTCTCTCTCCTTCTCCTTGGGCAAAATTGATTTCAATGTGGGGCCAATGAAAATTAATATGACAATTAAAAATCTTTCAGTTGTTTTGTATTTTGCAAATGCATACTTTGGAAGAAATCCATTCGGTGAAATTCAAAAGAGTCCTCACCTATGAGAGGTCTTGAGCAACTGCTCATTTGCTTCGTCACCACAAATAAATCAAGGGCACAATACATTATGAATGCTGTGTAAAAATACGTACGCTACATTCTGGATTTGTTTATTTATTTATTTTTTGTTATCTATGCATATCATCATTTCTGGCTCAATATGTAAACATCCCACTTGTCAAAAAAAAAGAGGAGACTTCAATTTATTGCTTTGATTTTGCTAATTGTTTCTTCTCCAGATTAATGCCTCACTTTTATTAACCCTGCCAACCAGTCATTTGACAGCCAGCGGTATGGAACTTTCGTCAAAGTTAATAATTAACTTCTGCCTATAAAAATGCACACAGGTATTCAGCTGACGTATTCAATTTCTCTGAACTCAATTGTTCCCAATTTTACTTATTTTAAGTGACGAGTTTGTAATAAAAAAATCTTCTGTGATTCACATATTTACTAACATTTAAATTTCAAATTCTCCCTGGTTAAGCCTTTATGAAGAAACGCACCACGAACCTTTAATTTTCAGATCAAAATATATCATTTTAAATTGAGAATTACTAAAAGCGTGAAAAAATACAATTTTCCATTAGGATGGGGCTTATAATTTAGCAAAAAAAAACTCAATTGGACGTATTCTTACCAAACGGAACTATGTGCACTATGACGTGAGCCCTGTTATGCATATATTCTTATGGTTCTGAGGGCTCATGTCTTAATGCATATAGTTCCGTTTGGAAGAAAATTGGAACTGTAGAAAATTTAGTACTTTTTGTATGCGTAGCTCAGTAATTTTATGAATTTTGGTGATTATAACCTCCACCAAACTACAAACGTGTTCCCTTAATATTAGTCAGTATGAGAGAAATGTAGTTGTAAGATTTTCTGCGACTTCTTAAAAATTTGCTGTGAAATGTCAATATTAAACTTATTGAAACGTAGGACTTGCCCAAATCAAGGTTTTGATACCATCAAGGCCACTTTTTTGGTACAATTTCATAATTTAAAGTACTGATGTTCCGCAGAATCGCAAAGAAATCGCGGAATTTTTATTTTCTACAAGCGGTGCTTTTTGCCGTTTTATTGAATTTTTAAGCCAAGAGTAGAGTTCTGCTCATTTACAGCAAGGCGAGGCAATATGTGCGATTATAAGTGAAACTCGTGTCAAATTTAAGATTATACTGAAACTAACACTACTGTGGCATATATCTGTACTTGCAAGATTTTGGGGGAAATAATTGAGAAGCAGCCTGTGATGTCTTTCAAGCAGCGCCTAAATAATGAGCAGAAAAACATGCTCAAAAAACATTTTAAGCAGTTTTTTAAACCTATTTACAACTTTTAAGTGGAAACTTCGCAGAGTAATGTAATTTCTTTGAACTGCGGAAAATGTACGTATAAAAAAAATGCGTTCCAAAACCTAAATTTAAAGAAACCTACAGCGCAGTCTTTCCACAATCGGCCGAAAAAAAACTGATAGTGTCAAAATCTGACTAAGATTCTCCTACACCTTACCACTAACCAACCATAGACCGCAAGTTTAAAAGCAGGGCATAATCATAAGGAGAAACAGCAAATTTAGCAAAAGCATGCATAAACAAAAACACTTTGGACATAATCTTTGGTCATTTTCACTCTATTGAAGCCCCATAATTTTTCCTCGATTGAATCAATTCATTTTGTCTGAAACAAAATGCTTCTTGCATTGGTTTTTAACACGACATTTACATCGTGATATTATAAAGAGTCCAAAGTCCTTTTGTACCCATAATTCCATTTGTGGTGCTAGAAAACTGATCAGGAGGTTTCTTCATTCTCTGCTTAAAGAGTTACTCGCCCAAGACATGGTATTTAATCAGTCACCCATGGATAAAACTTAAAGTTGGGGGAAGAAGGGAAGGAGTAGGTTTTGCAAAAGTTTGGGATCGCACTAACAGATTTGCATGAATGAAGGGGAAGGCGGGGGGGGGGGGGCTAATGGAGATGTTGCATTTGTGAGGAATTTGCGATTTGACTGTTGATTCTTATGTAAAAGTTCGCGAGAATCACGATGGTGTCCCTGGTTTTCTCTGAAATCAACTCCCAAGCTCAAAAGAAGCTTTCAAGTTGAGGCCAATTTGGAGGGGACATCCCACGATATCCTGAGAGTGCACCTCTACATCAAGACAAACTCTCCATGCTAAGATAGAGAGCAAATACATTGTTAGCAGGGTCGCTGTGTTTTCAGTTTTAGAGTCCCCAAATAAAGTGGCAGCCCTGTCAATGTATTTGCTCCCTATCTTTGCATGGAGAGTTTGTCTTGATGTAGACGTGGACTCTCAGGATAGCGTGGGATATGCTCTCCATTTTAGCCTCAACTTGAGAGCTTTTTTGAGCTTGGGAGTTGATTTCAGAGAAAACCAGTGGCACCATCGTCCGTTACGTCTCGTCTCGTTAAAGCCTACAGAATCTTGCAAGGAACATTTTAAAAAATTACAAATCTTAACTGTTCCAGCATTGATCATATACTCATCTTTGAAATTATACAACAACAAGAAACTACAGGAATCGAGAGTGGTGCACAACCACAACACCAGAAACAGAACAGAAAGTCTAATCATAAAAATTAATAAAACAGCGGCCCGAGGCCATGACTTTTTCTGTAAACTACCACCAAACATAAGGAAAAAAATTAAAGATGAGCCCCAAAGCCACAATGCCCTGGTCAGACATTATCTAATTGAGCAATGTCCCTATTCAATCAACGACTTTATAAATGGGACAGGTTGATATCATTGTCGTTTTTTTTTTTTTTTTTTTTTTTTTTTTTTTTTTTATATACATATATTTATTCTTGTTTCTTGTTTAGAAAAATTCGACGCATTTGTAGAAGCCATGTGCAAGCCAAAAAAACAAATAAAGATATTATTATTATATTATTATTATTATCGTGTTTCTCGCGAACTTTGACATAAGAATCGATATCGAATCGCAAATTCCTCACACATGCAACATCTCCATTGAGATGAACTTCCCTATGACACGAAAATCCTCCCTAGGAGCATTCATAAATTACGCAATGCACTTTTCCAGCACTTTTGAGCCCCACTTTCCCTTCTTGTATTGCTTCGTAGCGCAATCCAGACCCACCTTACTAATTATTATTGAATGCTAGATAGACTGCTTCCCCTTAAGATCGCTGATTCCGTGACCAACGCAACTGATCCATTTTCCTGATTTAGGATAGCTATGTCTCAGGATATTTTTCGAAGGAATACTTTGGCACTCAAAAGCTCTGGGTCTCAAGAAATCTCCCGTGCAGGAATCTAACACCACTGTACCCTCCACATTCGGTTTCAAACCCGAACCCTCCTCCGTGTAGTAGAGCGGCGAACTCGTTCCGTGAGATTTGGATGCAAGTGAGTAAAAGACGAAGATGAGTACCGCCTCCTGTTCCTCCGCCTCCTGGAGGTCCCGAAGGTCTCGGCGATGAGCTGGGGCCCGATGGTGGCCGCGAGCTCCCTCCTCCTGAAGGCGTCGAGCCGCCTGGGGCACTCCCGCCGGTCGGCCGCGGTGACGATCCAGGTCCTGATCCTGGAAAAAGGAAAATGAACAAGTCAAAACTTTATCCGCTGAAGCATATTTGGACTGCATTTTGCAGTTTGGAAATATAAATTCTAGCCCGGTTTAAAAACGACGTATGCGCCATTAGTTTCCCTATGCACATACGTGTTTTTCCGGAGGAGACAGAATGTATAGTTCCAAATTGAAAATCCTGATCCTGGAAAATCAAAAATAAAGAAGTCAAAACTGTATCCGCTGAAGCATATTTGGACTGCATTTTGCGATTTGGAAATATAAATTCTAGCCCCGTTTAAAAACAACGTATGTGCCATTAGTTTCCCTATGAGCATAAGCGTTATAACGGATGAGCCCAAATATTTGAGTTCCCAATTGCAAAATGTAGTCCGATTATCTGTCTTTAAGTAAGTAAGTAAGGCCGGGCTGGCCGGCGAGGCGCCCTCAAGGGGCCAAGGCAACTGGCAACTGCCGTCGTGCACCCCGAAGTTGGACCGTACTCCTTAACATATCTTCGTACTATTGACACATTGAGTATCATCTATATTCCCGCAAGGCTCAGCGGCCGTCTGATAGCCAACGGAAGGTCTTATCAAAGACTGTGGCAGACGCTGCAGAGCACGGACTTTCGGAGCACGGCCATGCCTCCACCGAGTTGGACTGTGTTGTTGCAATCTACACTGATAGGTAGCGCTGGCAGTCGCGCACACTACGAGTGATTACCGATTTTTCACAACCCAGTCGAACAGTGCAGACGGATTACTTACTGGGTGACTATGTCCCTCCCGCACCCTGTAACCTCGAAGGGTCAGGGTATTGGAGTGGCATAGTCATCCACAGTCACGATGACTGATATTTGAGTGTCCTCAAATATCAGTCACCTCCGGGGATTGAACCCGGGACCTCAGTGTTGGCAGCGAACTGCCTTGACCACTACACCACTGAGGCTGACTAGTCCGATTATCTGTCTTTAAACTGTTGGAAAGAAGACCTGAAATTTTAGTCATCAAGATCCATTGATTCAACACGGCAGTTTTCCCAAAGTATTTTACTTAATCTCAAAGTACAGTTCTTGAATCCACGCCTTCAAAAGTGATTCGCACAATTTTACCCACTTCATGGGTCATTTTGCAATTTGGAAATGTAAATTCTAGCCCGGTTTAAAAACAACATATGTGCCATTAGTTTCCCTATGCGCATAAGTACTTTTCCAGAAGAGCCAGAATTTATAGTTCGAAATTGCAAAATTCAGTCAATTTGGACCGCGTTTAACAGAAAGGAACAAGCCACATCAGCTATTGCAAAATTTGACTGGGCAATTTAATTTTTTACCAAAAAACGTTTGTGCGGATTCCTTTAAAAATGTTGAGCGTAACTCCATTCCAAGTTTGCAAATTGACTTAAATAATTCAATTTCTAACTAAATTTACCTCTGCAATTTTTGTCCGAAAATTTTCTGAGTTTTGCATAAGATCAGAGAAAAAAATCAGTGAAATTTTTAGGTAGACATACGTAAGATTCTGCAGGTAAAAATCTAATTTGCGAGGGGAAACTCAGAAACAATGAAATGCAGTTACGTTCTTTCTTCAGGGAAACGGCGATTCGGTACAAGATCTGTGATAAGGGACTAGGAGTTTAAAATTGAGTTCTTAGCACCACTGCATGGATGAAGGAAATCTGGACATTTCGACGTAAGTTTGACCCAAAAGCTCACAAATTGCGGAGGATACATAACGTGATAAGAAACCAACCTCGAATACATGGAAGTTCTAAGGGTTTAATAGGTTTTGCCAAAAAATTATTCATTCCGAAGGGAATCTGAAGAATCCCTAGGACTCTTAGAAAACGATAATTACATTGCAATGGGTCATACAAGGGCAAAGTAACGCATCGTTGGCTGATGAAACTAATTGCCTCGAAGATGAAAGAAAGCAAGTATAATTAGCATTATTGGTAGTATGGAAAAGAATCACGCAGAGCTACTGTTCAAAACATCTGCACTTGAAATATACCCCCCTTCCTCAACACGTAAAAGAAGTGTCAGGGGTTATCCCCTAAAATTGTGGTACCACCCCAACTTGTTGGATGATATGGACATTTCTAATCAATTGCATCAGTACCGCAACTCAAGTTAGGGTAGTACCGCAACATTTGGGTTAGTTACCTAATTTATTGGGGCACTACCATAATTAATTGGGGTGCTATCATAATTAATTGGGGCACCACCACAATTAATTGGAAATGTCAATATCATCCAACAACCCCGTGTTTTTTTCCCCGTGAAAAAGAACTAAATATAAAATTGTATCATGCATGTTCTCTTACCTCCAGGACCCGCCGGTCCTCCAGGGATGGTGATGTTGGTGATTATGACGCCTGGTTGTCCATATCCTCCCATGTCAAACGGCATCGGGAAAAGGGGGAACGGGAGAATGTTCCCCCCGCCGCCGAACCCTCCGCCCCCTCCAAAACCACCTCCGAAGCCCCCTGCTCCTCCCCCAAACCCGCCGCCGCCACCGAAGCCCCCGAACATGTCCCCTTGCATCGGCGGGAAGAGGGGAAACGGGAATATTTGGCAGTCCTGAAAAAGTCAGAAAAGTGCACGAAAATCAGTTCGGTCGCACGATGGAACGCGTCATCGGATAAGTCGGACAACATTTGAAAACTTTAAAAGCTCGTAACTCCATTATTACAAAACATAGAGGTTTTAAAAGTGGTTCCATTGGTTTTCTCGTAAAAATTACATTAGTTAGCACCCCTCAAATTTTAATACTTCACTAAATTAACAACTAATTTTGCTGTTTTAGTAAAAAAAAATTATGTCCAACCTTCCCCATTAACTTCATCCACTGTGCGTCGTAAGCGAGATTAATGTAGAAACGCAAAAGGAATGAATGGAAGACAAAGCAATTTGACATCATTTTGCAATTTGGATTTACAATTTCTGGCTCGTATGTAAAAACACTTATAAGCATAGGGAAACTAAAGGTACGCACGTTGTTTCTAAACTGAATCAGTGATGTTAGTCCCTAATTGCAAAATGGATTACATTTTGCAAAAAGGAACCACTATCTCTGGCTCTCCTATAAAAGCACATATCTGCACATAGTCCAAGAGCCAGACGACTTTGAGTGACAAACTCGGGATACATGTTTTGACCCCCTAAATCGATAGCCTTGCATACACTGAAACGGAAAATTTTTGTCTGCCGCCCTCTAGCCTGTGCCATCACCCTCATCTAGGCCCTCAAAGTGGTCCAAAAAACACCATCTGGTGACAAACTCCTGACGCTCGGCAGACAAGTCTATTATTAAAGATCATACCCAGGGTGACTAGAAAAACTTTGTCTGCCGCCCTCTAGCCTGTGCCATCACCCTCATCTAGGCCCTCAAAGTGGTCCAAAAAACACCATCTGGTGACAAACTCCTGACGCTCGGCAGACAAGTCTATTATTAAAGATCATACCCAGGGTGACTAGAAAAACTTTGTCTGCCACCCTCTAGCCTGTGCCATCACCCTCATCTAGGCCCTCAAAGTGGTCCAAAAAACACCATCTGGTGACAAACTCCTGACGTCTAGTGCGGTTGCGGATGTACTCCTGTGTGCAGCTTGTGTAATAAAGTTTGAATGATACATCATTCTCTTCTTTTTTTCGTGTAGAATCCGATTTTCGATGTTGTCAAGTCCAAAAATGATGCTGGTGCCCCCAATTCAAGATGGCGCCCAAAATGGCCGCCCCGGGGGTCAAAATTCCAAAATTTGAGAATATTGTCGAGTTTGGTATCCATTTATATGTAATTTTGGTCGTAAAATTCATATCTGGTGTCAAAAAATCATTTCAACCCCTTAGGGACCGTCAAATCCAAGATGGCGGCCAAAATTTCAACTTTAATGATAATTACCCAAGATGCACCTTTCACTGTCGAATGACGTGTCTTCATTCATGTTAATTAGGTCAGAAAACCTAAAAGGGAGGTCTACAATGCCACTGCACCCTATGGAGGGCCAGGGTTCACCCCCTCCTACCCCCAATATGGCCGCCGCGGAGGGCATAAATAGTGACATTCTCTCAGAACGTCATAGTAGGTGTCGATTCCTATGTAATTTGAGGCGTAAATTCCAAATTTCAAGTCATAAATCGCAAATGTGAGACTTGCAATGGCTTATACCCTATATGGGGCCAGGGGAACCCCCTCAACCCCCTCTTCTTTCTAATATGGCTGCCATGGGGGGCATAAATAGTGAAATTCTCTCAGGACGTCATGTGAGGTGTCGATTCTTATGTAAGTAGAGGCTTAGATTCCGAATTCCAAGTTGAAAATCGCAAATTAGAGGTCTGGAATGCCATTTCACCCTACGCGGGGCCAGGAGCAGCCCCCTACCCTCTTCAAAACGGTCGCCGGGGGGGCATAGTTGCAGTGAAATTCTCTCAAAGCGGCATGTGAGGTGTCGATTCTAATGTAAATAGAGGCGTAGATTCCGAATTCCAAGTCGGAAATCGCAAATTAGAGGTCTGGAATGCCATTTCACCCTACGCGGGGCCAGGAGCAGCCCCCTACCCTCTTCAAAACGGCCGCCGGGGGGACATAGTTGCAGTGAAATTCTCTCAAAGCGGCAAGTGAGGTGTCGATTCTCATGTAAGTTGAGGCGTAGATTCCGAATTCTAAGTCGGAAATTGCAAATTGGTGGTCTGGAATGCCATTAGAGATCTGGTGCTCATATGTTCGTTTCCATGGATGGCGGCTTGTGCAGCATTTATGTTGCGAAACTCATGACTTTCACACGCTCATAACCGTCATAAATAGCTGTAGTTTGTACAGGAAAAACTTTATTAAAAAAAATATCCGATGAAATTGGGACCATATACATTTTCAGATCCCAGAAATCGTCCAGAATTAAGAAAACACATAACTTCCAAGGGAAATTATGAACTTGATTTATCGACGTTTTTCACCCTGAAATGTCCGCTATTCCAACATTCGCCCACATAGGAACAGTGAAATTCTCTCAAAGCGGCATAGTAGGTGTCGATTTGTTTTTAATCTGAGGCGTGGATTTCGAATCACAAGTCAAAACATGTAAATACCCCATAGTGACGAAAATACTTAAATATGGCAACCGCTTTGGCCTACATTTTGGACTAAAAATGCTGCTTGGGTTCATTTTTGTCGAAAGAGCTGGAAATGAATTGGTGATTTCAATGGTAATTGACAAATTTCACGCGTATTCTTTTTCTATGTACGCAAAGGACTCAGATGGGCGTCTGTTTTTTTCATTTTTAAAAATTCCCACAAAAATATAATTTTTTTGCCGACGAAGTATGTATCTGCATTCAGAGTTCCTATGTTATTGTTTATGAACGCACTCAGTTTAATTGCAATTAAAACAACTGGACAATTGAGTGCTTTTTGTAGCGCAGGGTTTCGTCTCCTAGTAGAAGCGACACCTACAGTTTCCTGCGTTATCTGCAAAAAAACGCACGCTCCTGCTAGAAGAAAATCGATTAAAAAAAGAACCATCTATTATCCATTTATCTAATAATGAAGAACCAGAAACCAATATGAATCCTCTGTGTACATTTGAAAAAGAACACCGGTGAAATATGTCGATCACCATTAAATTATCCGATTCATTTCCAGCTCTTTCGACATAACTGAACCCAACCCAAGATGCATTCTTTATTCCAAGATGAAGGCTGGAGCGATTGCCATGCTTAAGTATTTTTGTCACTTTGAGATATTGACGATTTCTGACTTAAAATTCGGAATCTACGCCTCAACTTACATGAGAATCGACACCTCACATGCCGCTTTGAGAGAATTTCACTGCAACTATGCCCCCCCGGCGACCGTTTTGAAGAGGGTAGGGGGCTGCTCCTGGCCCCGCGTAGGGTGAAATGGCATTCCAGACCTCTAATTTGCGATTTTCAACTTGGAATTCGGAATCTAAGCCTCTACTTACATAAGAATCGACACCTCACATGACGTCCTGAGAGAATTTCACTATTTATGCCCCCCATGGCAGCCATATTAGAAAGAAGAGGGGGTTGAGGGGGTTCCCCTGGCCCCATATAGGGTATAAGCCATTGCAAGTCTCACATTTGCGATTTATGACTTGAAATTTGGAATTTACGCCTCAAATTACATAGGAATCGACACCTACTATGACGTTCTGAGAGAATGTCACTATTTATGCCCTCCGCGGCGGCCATATTGGGGGTAGGAGGGGGTGAACCCTGGCCCTCCATAGGGTGCAGTGGCATTGTAGACCTCCCTTTTAGGTTTTCTGACCTAATTAACATGAATGAAGACACGTCATTCGACAGTGAAAGGTGCATCTTGGGTAATTATCATTAAAGTTGAAATTTTGGCCGCCATCTTGGATTTGACGGTCCCTAAGGGGTTGAAATGATTTTTTGACACCAGATATGAATTTTACGACCAAAATTACATATAAATGGATACCAAACTCGACAATATTCTCAAATTTTGGAATTTTGACCCCCGGGGCGGCCATTTTGGGCGCCATCTTGAATTGGGGGCACCAGCATCATTTTTGGACTTGACAACATCGAAAATCGGATTCTACACGAAAAAAAGAAGAGAATGATGTATCATTCAAACTTTATTACACAAGCTGCACACAGGAGTACATCCGCAACCGCACTAGACGTCAGGAGTTTGTCACCAGATGGTGTTTTTTGGACCACTTTGAGGGCCTAGATGAGGGTGATGGCACAGGCTAGAGGGTGGCAGACAAAGTTTTTCTAGTCACCCTGGGTATGATCTTTAATAATAGACTTGTCTGCCGAGCGTCAGGAGTTTGTCACCAGATGGTGTTTTTTGGACCACTTTGAGGGCCTAGATGAGGGTGATGGCACAGGCTAGAGGGCGGCAGACAAAGTTTTTCTAGTCACCCTGGGTATGATCTTTAATAATAGACTTGTCTGCCGAGCGTCAGGAGTTTGTCACCAGATGGTGTTTTTTGGACCACTTTGAGGGCCTAGATGAGGGTGATGGCACAGGCTAGAGGGCGGCAGACAAAAATTTTCCGTTTCAGTGTATGCAAGGCTATCGATTTAGGGGGTCAAAACATGTATCCCGAGTTTGTCACTCAAAGTCGTCTGGCTCTTGGACTATGTGCAGATATGTGCTTTTATAGGAGAGCCAGAGATAGTGGTTCCTTTTTGCAAAATGTAATCCATTTTGCAATTAGGGGCTAACATCACTGATTTAGTTTAGAAACAACGTGCGTACCTTTAGTTTCCCTATGCTTATAAGTGTTTTTTCATACGAGCCAGAAATTGAAAATCCAAATTGCAAAATGATGTCAAATTGCTTTGTCTTCCATTCATTCCTTTTGCGTTTCTACATTAATCTCGCTTACGACGCACAGTGGATTTAGGGGGTCAAAACATGTATCCCGAGTTTGTCACTCAAAGTCGTCTGGCTCTTGGACTAACAGGGAAACCAATGGCATGTATGTTGTTTCTAAAATGAGCCAGAAATAGTGGTTCCTTTTTGCAAAATGTAATCCAAATGTTGTCGAATTACTGTCCCCACTATTCATGTTTTGTAGAGGTTATCGGTCAAAATTGTAAAAAAAGGAGCTACTATTTCTGACTCATCAATAGAAGCGCGTATCTGAATAGGAGAGTCTAAAATGAAGCAAAAGTAGAAGTTGTTTAATGAAAAATGCCGCCCAGTTCTATTTTGAGGTTACAGCCGATTAAACCCGAGTGGAGTCAGTTTTAGCATCAGACCGCATTATCAGTTCAATGAATCAATGTTGCAGCATCCGGTTTTTAGAGCTAGACGCATGTCTACTTCAAGCCAACCTGATCGGCCTAGAACATTCGTTAAAATGTAATTTCAAGAATGTAAATTACCAATCAAAAGGAAAAGTAGACGTGCAAGTACATCCGCAAAACTAATATTTAAATCCTACACCTAACCAGCAAAGAGTTACCTATCTCATACTGAACAAATGCAGCGGAATGCACATTTATAACGTCACCTTGCCTGACCAAACAACTTACGCTTGACGTTCAGTTTTGACCTTATCGAAGGCACCGTAAGAGTTCTCTAGGGCCTTTTTGGAGACTCTTTTTTCCGAAATGCGGGGCTTAAAATAGTTCAAATTAAACATATTTGGATCTTCACCCATTCACTTTTTAAAATATTAGAGGGTGTCGCCCCTGACTGCTTCGAAGTCAAACCCTCTGAAGTGTTTTGTATGCCTTTCGCGTCACAATTTTGATTTTATATTAGAAAGTGATATGAGACAAATCGTCAACTTTCAAACTTCAGCTTTCTCTCACTTTTGTATGCCTTAATTGGTCCTGGATTGGATTTTTCCTCGCTTTATGCGGTCTCGAAACTATACTGAACGTTTTGCCATAACTTTCTCCTATTTTTTCGTATTTGATAGTTTTAATCCACATTTTCTGGGCGAAAAACCATTCAACGAGAGGAACACGTTAGGAGGACCGGCCTGTCGGATTTTTATTGTTTGCGTAAGTAAATCAAATTAAACCACGGACTGTTTGCAATGGAGACAAGTACTTGCTTTCCAGGGTGTCAGGTGTTGACATACGGCATTGAACTTTGGTGACTCAGCACGGTGATAAACCAGTCGGGTATAATTGGATTTTAGGGAAAGGTCACCACATTTTCCTGATCCACCGACTCGTATACCGTCTATATTTTCTGTGCAGGATCAGATTCTTTTGAGAGAGATCCGCGATTACGAGGAAAATTGCCGTTCTTTAAAATTCATTTACTGTTATGGAAGATCTGATTTAAAAGGCTTTGCTAGCTTACTCCTTTACTAAAATGACCTTGAATTGGCTCATCGGCTTTGCCTCTTTGAATTAACGGATCAGCTGTTGCGCTGATCTCAGAATCGCGTATTAGTGCTTCATTATTGTCGATTAGCTAAAAATATTAAGATCTATCCAAACAGCAAGTTTCTACGCTCAAGAATAACCGAGGTATCGCGAATTGAAAAATTCGGTTTATGACGTCATCCACCGCGGTAGAGACACCCTTGGTTTCTTCCACCTTCCTTTTATCCGAGTCACACGTTGAGTAACCAGCGCAAATGTGTATAATGAAATAAAATTATATTTAACAAATAATATTGAATATTATTAAATATTATTTATTATTATTAAATATTAATTTTTTAAAACAAATATTAAATAAAAAACGCAAGGTTTGGTGACCCATTTTCAGTATGAGGTATTTGGATTACATTTTGCAATAAGCAGGAGCTGCTATCTCTGACTCTCTCATAAAAGCACATATCTGCATAGGGAAACCAGTGGCATGTATGTTGTTTCTAAAATGGGCCAGAAATAGTGGTTCCTTATTGCAAAATGTAATCCATTCGACGAGTTGGACGGACTAATCGGATATTAAGCATTCAATGGAAAACTCTACAGTTTCCTGAAGAATAAGTTTTGATTTAATCAATTTTTATGGCAATCAAGGTCTTAACGCGCTACGTTTGAATCTGATGATTCGTGTCTGGAACGTAAGGATGAGAATTTTAAATTGATCTGTATTACAAACCTCCTCTTTCGAACTGCAAACTTCAAACCACCATAATGTCGCTTTGATTCCTTATATTTGGCCGTCTCTTATCCCAAAATTTTTGCGAAACATCCTTTTATACTCCGATTTCAGCACCTAAATTTTTGTGGACTTAGGTGTCCCCGTTCCGCGGGCGGTCACATTTTATCGCTGTTTTAGCGTGAAAGGGCGTATATCAATTTCTACGTGAGCCCTATTTTACATATAAATTCATGCTTTTGGAGGCTCATGCAAACTTACAGATACGCCTTCACGACACAGGAGCGATGATTTGGACTGTATTTCGGCGCCTTCCGGCCAAAGTATCACAAGCGCCATAAGACGTTACAAAATTTCCGCCGTCTTTCTATTTTTTTTACAGAGAAATTGCTCAACGGAGCTGTGCAAAAATTTCACTGAAGTTTCTTTGAGCTGCAGATAAAATTCAGTGAAATTTTCAAAAAGATTCAACCAATAATTTCTACGTAAAGAAATAAAATGACCGCGGAAATTTTGAAACGTTGCATGGGTGATACTTTGGCCGGAGGGTGACGATTTTGCGGAAAGGAACTATTATGTCTGCCTCATCCATAAAAATGCGTACCTGCATAAAAAAACTCATGGCATATAGGACTTTTTATGAGATGAGCCTAAAATATTGGTTCTGCATTGAAAAAAGTAGTCAATTAGTAAGTATGCAAGCCAGTCTTTACAAAAACACCCTGGAAAATCTTTTTAACAGATCACCGATGATGTTGATTTCTCTGGGTTGAAAACTCACCACATTCCATAGACTAGCCAAAACGTGGAGGGTCACCGTACATATCCAACCGAGCCCGCCCCATTTGGAGTCGAGACCCATTTCACATGCACGCACCAAAGCACTGCTCACCGGACGAACATTTTTCACCAAATGCTCGATGGACACACCAAAACAATGTGATATAGGTCGGACTCCCTTTAACCTTGTGTCCCCAGACTAGGAGGCTGTCCCGAACCATGCCCAACGCAACGTCGCCAATTTTCCGAGTTTTTTAATTTTTTTAAAAACGTTACCGACTCAATTTTTTCTGCTTACAAATCTTATAAGAAGGAAGGGGTCAAAAATTAAAAGACTCGACTGTACCTCAGTACAACGTAACGAGTCAGATACTTTTCAAAATTGAGTCTGAAAGACTTGAAAAAGACACTGATCGAGATCAGAAAGAATCCTTTATGGTAGGTCTAAAACGTTGTAAATTTGTGGCCATAAAAGCCTAAATACAAATGGAGGTCAAGTATTACTTAATTAAGAATAAAAAGGAAATCTTGATGCTATACATTTTTTTTTTTTTTTAAAAAAAAGGTGTATATTTATTACTCACATGTTGCCGAAAAATGTTGTTTTCTTTTTTAAAAAAAAAATGTGTAACATCAAGATTTCCTTTAAATTTTAAAATTTTTAAATGCTACTCCTGAAAGTATGTTTAAATATGTTACCTAATTTTCTAATCCGATATTGAATATCTACGATATTAATCCAACAAAATTTTCAACGTTATTTATTCAAAAATGTTGAATAATTAGAACGATGTGGCGCCGCGGACAGCCATCTCACCTCGTCCGTCCGGGTATTTTGACGGGCACAGGATATTTATCAATTGTCCAGCCGCCGATCCCAAGCATTGGCAATAAATGGGATTATGATTTTTCACTTCCGGTCTGCTCCGTGAACATGTGCAATTCTATCACCACTGGTGACGAAATCAGCCCCCTAGCCCCCCCTCTCCGAGTCGTGGTTTTTACTTCCCCTTCCTTGATCTCCCAAACCTCCGGGCACACATTTTGGATTAAGAATTCAAAAATGGATCTGCGGACTGATTATTGAAATTGATGGACAAAGCTATAGACAAAGATGACATAGGGAGTATGGAGCGATCCTATCGGTTGAAATATGGGTGATTCCTATCGACGAAGGGAGAAAATGATAGACTAACTGTCGGGTTTCTCGCGAGTTGCTGTTCGTTAGTCTATTACCTACCTCCTTTGTCCATTGCAACCAGACGCTTTCACCAATAGGATCTCCCCATACCTCTTTTGTCTCCTTTGTCTAAAGCTTTGTCGATCAATTTCAATAATCGGCCCGCTGGACAAGAATCCTCAAAAATATGTAATCTTCAGAAGCCTCTTGTACCTTATTTTCTAACCCATTGCCAACCGAAAAAGAAAAGGAAAATTAAAACGAAAGGATCACACAAGTTCTATCATCTCATTTAGACTGCAGTTATTCCTTCTGCGTGTTTACATATGAGGGGCTGGATTTGATCAACTTAAGAATGATTATCATCTCCACAATGTCTATGAAATGATTTTCATAACCCTCTCTATCGATCAGAAACGATTGATCCGACTAGTTCACATCAATAAATCGTTCCGAGTCAAAAACTAATTGCCAAGTACAAACTGCTAACCCAAAACAATCCACAATGCAGGGAATAGCTTTTTTAGATTGCAATATTATTAGTTTCAGTGACGTAATGGTTAAAAATGAAATAATCTAGACCTAATCGAAGGGTAAGGCGATTAAAAATAGTTTGAAATATCCACAGTGGAAATCGAATTTAACGACCGATTGGGTATAAGGACGCAATTTGACATGTCCCGGCTGAACTCCGATTCAACCGATGTATTAACTTTTCGTTTATAACAACATCGCATCTAGCGACATATCGGCCTTCGCGATGGACTTAGGCTATCGACTACAACGACCGGAGAATCGCCCAGTGAGGCAATGCACTCTTAATGCTCTCTACTTAAGGCTGTCGATACATGTGTGAATCAAGAGGGGAAGATTAGTCGGAATTTATGTAGCACTTTTTAAATAACAATAATGCATTCAGTGTGCTCAGAAACTCCATCTTAGTAAAGTTTCTTTATTTTATTAGTTTTGATTTTTCGCCTTCGTGCATCGGCACAAACAACCAAGCAAAATGAAAACTGCTCCACTCCGCCCGTTTGAATAAAAGCGCCGAACACGGTGCGGTCGGCGGCGTGCAACTGTGGCGCATATTAGCGCCTACAAGACTGAGCGAATACTTCACGCATTGCGCCAAACACACTGCGGTAGGCGTGACACGCACGTTAGCACCTACAAGACTATGATCGTACTTTACGTATCCCTACACCAATCGCCTTATCGTTGAATATTCGTAATTTATCGGTGAAAGACCTATCGCCCGCAGTGTGCAATATTTCTATATATTATTATAGGATATATATTATATATTATTAATCATGAGGAAATTTCTAAAAAAGCAATAGTTCCTTATTTTAGGATGATTAAAGCGTTGATGCTACATGCTGATTATTGACGATTTCCTCTCCGACTAATAATATATTTCTCCAACAAGTACGAAAAGACAAACTATAACATAGAAGTATTTTCCTCGTTCAATATCGTCAATCGATCACATTATTTCAGCTCAGCAAGCA
>NC_092794.1:18194442-18280668 GCF_918797505.1 Bemisia tabaci | reverse complement strand
GTTACGACGGCGCAGAGACACAACTATTCGTACTTGATGGATGTTTGTGCTGCATCGGAAAAATTGAAGGCGCGATGACGCGAAGCGTGAGCGGTAAGCTCTCAGTGCTCTGCTGTATGCTGTTAATGAAGTCAATTCCGTTCGTATTAGAGAAGCGCTCAACTGTTTTCTATGTAGGCGCGCTTTTAAGTTCCCCGAAGAAAATGAACAGCGCGTCGAGTGAAAAAACTAGCCTCACCAAATTTTAAACTATCAATTTTGAGAAAACTACATTCTACTTAAAAAAAGAAATTATAGAAAAACTATATTACCATCCTCTGCACTTACATATCAGGAGCATTAAATAAAGGTAAACCCGATAAATCTATTCAAAATATGTGAGGCCCTTATCCGTCATCTTGTTGTTGAGCCGGTGCACCATTTGAACCAGTGGCGTGGCGTGAATTGCGATAAATCTATTTTTATGCCATTTAAACCTATGGTAAAGAATCGATTATTAAGGTGTTCGCAGCGAGCACCCTGTTTATCGATCCTTTTCCATGGGTTTAAATGGCATAACAATCGATAAGTCGCAATTCACGCCACGCCACTGAATGCATTGCTTAGGATACTAGATTTCTAAAGGCAGGTCGAAATCAAAAAGTGCTCCCTATTGGCTGAGCGCATAAATTGCAAATGCATAGAAGACTGCCATTGGTAAGACCCTGAATTGGCTACGAAGCAGGTCAATTCTCGAATCCTTGAAATAGGGATGTATCGATCAGTGTCATTCGAATAACGTTCCAGAAATCGTCCCGCTGGGCAGCATAGAGAACCTAGATCATAATATTCGAACCGGCAACGAGATCGCGTAACCGGTGCAAAGCTTCAGGCTATGGGCTGCAGCCGCCCTCCCCTCTCGTGGCTAGTTCAAGGTTTATACGCGGGTTCTGGTGCGATTCAACGTGCTGCATCAGCCTTCATTGACCTTCAGACGCAACCTGCGTTACTTGGAGACACGTAACTCATACGCGAGGTAACGTTTCGCTCGGGGGTGATTTTGATTACCGTATTTGGATGTAAGTTATCATAATACACAGACTGACAAAATTCGAGCAAATATTCGATTAATGGTTCAACTTTCAAACAGGTATGATTTCAACCGATATCAATGACGTAGGGGGAGGGGGGATTTCAACCTATTTTCCCATGATTGGAAAATTCTCCCAAAAATATCATTTTGCGAGATGTTCAGGTATGTTTTACCTCAGGTAGGTGCATTTTGTCATCTGTTTTACCCTACCAAGTGAATTGCAGACAATTTCGCTAACAATACAAAATAAGGAGAAAACAGAATCCCAGAGATGAAAAATTGATTTAATTGAAAAAAAAAAAAAACCGTACACACTTTCCAGCTAACATTTCCCGGACAAACATCCTCCTTGAGCAACCGGAAATCTCTTCACAGTGACAAGAAGTCTCTTAAAATAAAATAAAAAATACCGTTTGAAACAAGGCAATTTCTTGTCGACTTGATGAGAGTACTCGTCCGATAATTATGAGTTGGGATATGTATTGATGGAAGGAAAACTTATGAAGTCTTATACTTATTCGTAATAACGCAGTTTTTGGTTTGTTGGTCTCCTCTGTGGCACGATGTTGCAAATTTGCATACGTGTTTTTTAAGTTTTTAAAATATGATCAAAATTTCAAAATGTTGAGCAAAAAATATGAGATAAAATGTTTTTACGAAATCTGCAACATAGATTTGTGAACCCAAAATCCAAGATCCAAAATGAATTCATATTATTGAGGATACATATCTCCTGATAGGAATTTGCAGTGTCGGTCGGTGACCGTCAGTTCCTGGCTTAAAATAAAACAAGGTCTCATATTTTAAAAAGATTGAGCCTCCAATATTCCCGACTCTCGATTGTCGCACCAGCCCCCCCCCCCCCCCATAGAAGAGAGAAAATTCCCCTCGATGGGGCACGGAGAGATTATGCATCCCGTGGGCCTGAACAATGTCCCAGGAATGTCCCCTCCCCTGAGAGGGAGTCATCTTACCCAACTGGGAATATCTATGCATTGTTCGCTGCGTGACTCCAAACAAAGCCTCCGTCGCTTCTTGTTCCCGTGGCGATGGGAAACATATCCTTGCAATCTAATGTCCTAATTTTCCACCAGAGTGCGTTGCTCCCCTGGGACACGAGCAACGTCAGGGCAGTGAAACAGAGAAATATGCATGGGCGTTGCGTATAGTATTACGATGAGAGATTCTTCCATATTTTAAGCGACTGTTGTGCTTAATGGTCTAAAATTCTAACCTGAACTGGATAACGAAGTAGAGATATTGGATCAAGCTCAGTTTCAATACAGATTTACAGGCTATATTCTCTCTCATGTTATCATTGAGTAACCAGGTAGAATTATTAAATTGGTCAGGTTTGTCCGTGTGGAATAAAGTAGAAACGATTTTTTACATAAAAGTGAGGGTCCTGCTAACATTTCAAAATAATTGTTCCGGGCAATAAATTTACGTATGTGCGGATGGATGAATTCTACTGGATTTGATTCATCATAGGGAATAAGTTCTTCATTTTTTTCGGAAAAATAGCTCAGTTTTCCATTTACACATATGTATACTGTGACTTTCCACGGTGATTTTGATACGTTGCAACGAAACTGCGCTTAAATGCAAAACGTCGATTTAAAAATGCCCGTAAAAGAATGTTTTTCCTTCTTGCTTTTTTTCCTTTTTCTCTTGGAAAATTGGATTTCAGCAAAATATTAAAATCCGTTTTACCAGACGGCCAGCCTCCTATGATGTGCTGGATTTACCGATGATTGTGCGATCTGGAGATCTCCAGCTCACGCCCAGGCTATAGGCGCCCTGGGTTTGATGGTCGCACAAAACGATTGCCTTAGGCTAGTTTAGTGGGAACTGAGCACGGAAATAAAAGTTAGGGGGTTGTTAGATAATATGGGCATTTTCAATTGATTATGGTAGTACCTAAATAAATTAGGTTACTAACCCAAATGTCCCCACACTTCCTCAACTTGAATCACAATTAATTGAAAATTCCCATTTCATCCAACAAATTGGGGTAGTAGGTACCACAATTCGTCACTTGGCTGGCAAAAGGGCATAACTAGACATTGAGATGAGCCCGTAAAAATATTGAATTGTATGGAGGAGAGGGTCCATTGCCAAATGTAGTTACGCCATTTTGTCAGGTAGGCGACAAATTTTAGGGAATGATCCCTGAAGTGGATAGAGTTTTAAATGTAAGCACAGAATTAACTGGTTGACATCACGCCTGCAGTAATAGAAAAAAAAATAAATAGGGGGCAAAAAGAAATTCGATAGGTTTCCAAAAGCCTTCAAATTGATCTGCTACACAAAACATATATCATGCAAAAAATCATATGATGTGTCGTTTTGTTTTACACTCACTTGCGCCATCGTACCTATAACAATTGTTTTGCGTGTTACAGATGGAGATGAGCAGAAAGTCCAGCAAGTCCGTTGAGGAGGGATCAAGTAATGGTGGCAGCTGGCGGAATGGGTCCATTCAACTCGAGGAAGATAAGGTAAGAGAAGATAACAGATTTGAAACTAAAAAACCAGGTTTAAATTTATTTTTTTAAAAAAAAATCTACTTTTGTCAGACTGATGTGTCGTTTCATTCTACACGTAGGCCACTGAAAAAAAGAAGAATCTTAAATTTGCCGCCGAGGAGTATTTCTTCTTAAATCAATAATTCTTCTGGTTAATATAAGCTAGATTTTTGCTTAACCCGAACATTATTTTCTTGTATCAGGAAAAAGTCAGCTTGTAGCAAGATAAAAAAAAAATTCATGGCGGCAAATTCAAGAATCATCATACTTGATCCAAGCTACTTTTTTTTTTTTTTTTTTTTCAGTGAGGTAGTCTGTATTTAAGGATGGAAAAATACCTCTACACAAGCTTACGCACAGGTTCTATCTCAAAATTTGACCCAAACCCTGATCTCCGCTCTTCGCGTAAGCGTTTAACCCAGACTGGCTGTAACCACGGATTAAGCTTTTGAAAAAAAATTAACAATCGTAATTTTGATCGGAGAAAAATAATACTCAGGACCGATGATCGAGTAATTAGAGGGGCCGAAATATCAGTCATTTTCATGTATAACGCACTGGAATATGACAAACTCAGGTCGTGGGACCCCGTGAGTATGTCGGATGAGGACACTTTTCGAAGTCGCAGGAGAGAAGCGGGAGGAGGAGAGTAAGAAGAAGAAGGTGAAGGAGAAGAAGAAAAATATGCCAACAAGGTTTTTCTTATATTATAATTTTTTAATTTGTCTCGGCTATCAGATTTTTCATCTCGCGGACCTCTTAGCAATTCGTCACGGATCTCCAACGGTCCGCAGACTACAATTTGGTAACCGCTGACCGGTCAGAAGCGCCTTCATTTTCTGATGATACCCCGCACGACGTGTGTGTTTGTTAAGTCGTATCTCACCATAAAGTGTAACGCATGCTTTGCTCCTCGTTTCAGTGCTGAGTGAAAACGTCGTATGTATACTCAAGCGTTGCCAAATTTCTGTTGTCAAAATATTTACTTCAGAGAGAAGTCAGGAGTATTTTTCATTGGATTTCCTAATACTCGGCATTATAATGCAGTTAAGATTCCGTGAAAAAATCAAAGAAAAATGACATGACTTCTTGAGAATATTGGATTTCTATTATCACGGATTAATAATGTTCTCACGTCGTTTTTCTCCGGCATGCGTGGAAGCGCTCTAATTCAAATTTTGGCATTAGAAGTTGCTTAGTAGAGAAGTTGCGAGTTTGAAACAACTATTTCACTTGAACGCGTAAACATTTTGAATTATAGTTGATTTTTTTAAAGTTTAATGCCAATAATTGCAACGTATTAGTTGATGTGTGCTTCATGATATCATATCCCTCTTTGGTATAGCGTTACGAATTCGTAACAACGTATTTTTGGGGTTTTTAAAAATTAAATATTTCCTCTGTGGCTTGATATTGCCGATTTTCATTAGTTTTTTCTTTTTTCGAATAACCAATTGCCTAAAATTTAAAATTTTGAAAACTAATTTTGTAATCTATGTGTTTCATGCAAGCTACAAAAAAGATTGGTGTCCCCCAGAATCAGAGATCTAATATTGAATCAGTGCGAACGGAAACACACCAATTCGGAAAAATGAAAATAATCAAGACACACACAAAACTGCACAGTAGGTGAAGAAGTTAGTTGAAGAAAAATATTTTTGCTGCCAAAAGACAAGTATACTTATGGACTCTTCAAAGGTCAAAGTTGGAACAGATGTGCTAACTTCAATGACCTTTATGTAAATTATCTGTCTATAATGGAAATTGAGCATTTTTGAGTTTCCGGGTTGGTGTGTTTTCGTTCTCACTGATCCAATTAATTCATGCCAAATAGGGATACACTGGAAAAAAAACACATTGGATCTAGAGTCCAGACTCTTAAAAACATCGACAAGAAAAAATAATCTTGATTCAATCGGATTTTTGCTTAAATCAAGAACCAAGCATATTAATTTGAGCGGGGTTCCTTTTGATTTAAGCAAAAGTCTGATTGAATCAAGAGTATTTTTTCTTGTCCATGTTTTCAAGAGTCTGGACCCTAGATCCAATGTGTTTTTTTTCCAGTGATTTAAAGCCATTAAATTGATTTCAAGTGATTGAAACGATTCCATTAATTTGGAGAAGAAATTAAAAATATCATCAGCTAGGCAGCGTTGGAAATAAGAAAATCGCCCCGTCCAGTGGAACGTGCATTTCCCATCGGAAATCTGCCCTCATTTCTCCCGCCGCCGTGCTGCGCCACTTCCTCGTGGCGGCTTCTACTCATCCTCAAAATATTTAATTTTCCTCTTGCAAATAGGGTCTGTTCTGCGTGCCGTTTAATAGGCCGATATAATGCCTCGCTGTGACGGCTGGGTGGACGCTTTGAATATATTCGCGGACCGAATTCGACCCACCGTCATACAACGTGGAGCAGAACTAAAAAAAAATCAGCTTGAATTGACTGACCGTGACAGAGCAACCGACGCACTGTGGAGCTCCCATCGAGTTTCTCTGGACATGATTTTCTCAAAAAAAGTCAAGAACTATTTGAATGGAACATTTACTTCAAAAGATTTTCCTACACTCGGAAGAAAAAAAACACATTGGATCTAGAGTCCAGACTCTTGAAAACGTTGACAAGAAAAAATACTCTTGATTCAATCAGATTTTTGCTTAAATCAAAAGGAAATCCGCTCAAATTAACAGACTTTGTTCTTGATTTAAACTAAAATCCGATTGAATCAAGAGTATTTTTTCTTGTCTACGTTTTTAAGAGTCTGGACTCTAGACACAATGTGTTTTTTTTTTCCAGTGTACGTACTTTCTTGAAAAATATCATTGATGCGTTCTGCTTCACTCCTCCGTTTATAATATTTTCCTTTCGTCCTTTGTAAAGCCGATTTCAACTTTGGCTTCACTATTTTTTCGCATTGCGTATCAAAAAATAATAAAATATGGACATTGAATCGATTGAATCACAAGAGAATTATACTCCTGAACAAATGAATACATTTCTAGAGGTAAATTTAATGAAAATTCCGCTGATCACAATCGACAAGTTTGAAATTTTGTTCTATCACGTGAAAGGAGGGGTATCGATAAGGGCCTTTTTTGGCCCCCTCCTAGAATCTGGAAATTTATGCGGGTTTTCCAAGTTGACTCAATGTAGTTTACGGAAATAATCATGATTTAGCCCATACGAGGCCACTGGATACGTGTTAAACGGTTGCCTAAACATAGGTCTGCAGGCGTATTTTAGCGAAAATTAGTGTTTTTCTATCACTCCGAGGCTTTTTTGATCACCAGGCAAAACTGAAACATTCAATTGGTTTAGATTTTATGCAGGATGTCACGTGATTTCCTTACCTCTTAAAGTTTGCCCACAGTGCGATGGAACGGCAATTCGTGAGCTCAAATGACCGAGATAAATTCACACCTAGTCGCCTTCTCTTGTATTCGATCTGCATCCGACTTGCGGTCAATACACTGTGGACTAGACTCCTTAATAATGGACGCAAAGTAATTCCGGATTTGGATAATTTTACCGATCAATTCTTTGTCAAAATTTATATTTTGACACTCGTTAAGTGACGTCGCCTCGTTGATATTTGTTGAATACTAATGTTGATGTCCCGATGATTTATCCTCTTTTTTTCTTTACCTTTTTTTTTTTTTTTTTTTTTTTTTTTTTTTTTTTTTTTTTTTTTGGAAAAAAAATACGCAAAACTCCTTTCAACGGCTCTGATGGACAGATGTGCAGAGCATCCTGCAGACAAGAAGCAACTTAACCATTGTCAATTTCCGGACAAAATATCACAAGCGCCTTGCGACGTCTCAAAATTTTCGCCGCCCTTTTTCTTATTAGCAGAGAAATTGTTGGTTGAATCTGTTTGAAAAGTTCAATGAATTTTATGGGCAGCATAATGAAAATTCAATTATAAAATTTCTGCACAACCTTCAAGGGATGATCTCGATTTTTTCTCCTTTGAAAAAATTTTCAGACAGAGATTTTCAGACATCGCAAACGAGATGTTTGATTGCCTACCTACACCGTCGATATTAGGTTAACTCTTAAAAAAAAGCTGCGAGTAGTGTGCAAAAATAAAGTGAATTTTGATCAGATGAATCTTGTAATTTTATTACATAATACTAATGATTGTTATTCTTGACTTACGACTCAACACCCATATTTTAATATATTGGAGCTGGGGACTTGGAGTTTTGGAGATCTCAGTATTATTTGCTGTTAAAAAATTGTTTTTAATAAGACTTGTCGACTGATATTTTCTCACTTTGTTATTTTTTTCAACTTGTTATTTCTAGGATCAACCTCGACCGCCAACTTACAATCCGGAGGACTACGCTGCAGGGTTGAAAAAATTCAGCCGCCGAGTGGGCGAAAACAAGGATGAAAGCGGATCCAAGCAAAACGAAGCCCCCGAGGCCGAGATGTCACTGCGACAATTCACCGGGGTCACCGAACTCCTCACCAAACTTAAAACTGATCTCCGTGTTGCTTACCCGAGGTAAACACCACATATAACTTACAATGGGTCAGTTACGCTTGCGTTGGTCATAGAATTGTGTTTTGATTCTTGATTCTAGTAGATTAGCTAAGAATATTAAGATCTGTCCAAACCGCAACTTTCTACGTTCAGTTAACATCATCTACCGCGGCAGTAACACCCTTTGGTTTCTTTCATCTTGCTTACATCAGTCAAGGAGATGTGGGGCCGATAAGTGGAAAATATCATAAGAATCGTGCACTTCTGGAAGAAAGCATGAAAATTTCAGGGATTCATCTCTACCCTATAGACATTCGATTCAGACATAGACCCCAAAAATCTGAGCCCCCTGGGGGGGCAGGGGGGCCCCCAAATTTTGAATTTTGAATAACTACTGAACGGCTAATGTTAGCGTAATTTTTTTTAAGCAGGACGATAGGAAATTTTATCAGGAACAAAAATGGTTCTTATGAATTTTTCTGTGGGATCGATATTTAAGGCGTGAAACAGGAAAAACCATCGGGGGACGGGGAGCCGGCCGTTTTGAGGCAGATCCGCGCGCTGCGCTGTTTGCCCGGGACGCGCGCGGCGGCACAGTACGGTGTTACCGACGAAACAGCCGCTTGTCTTGGTTTAATCTCAACGATGCGCAGTTTTAAAAATAATAATGAATTTACCGTACTGCCTAAATACTTTTCCTCAGTAATTTAAGCTTTACTTTTTATTAGTAATACATAAAAACAAGCAAAAGCGAAATACTCCAATGTGAGAGCGCCGAGTCAATAGGAGGGATCGGTCATCGCGCATCACGCGTCTTGTTTTCTCTGAATGCAGAGCTTTTCCGACCTCATTACAGAGTAAATTACCCTTTCCTCATGTAAGTTTTGTACAGACAGGATTACATTTTTTTAAGATATTAGAGCGAAATAACAAGTTTTAATACGATTTTGACCCACTTTTTCATGACTATTGGAAATGGCGGATCCTTCGTAACTTATTTTTAGCTTATTTTTCATGTTACTTTCGGCGAATGAGACAATGAGCTGCTTACATAACCATGAATTTTGCAAAACTTGGTAGAGACATTAATTGAGGAGTGAGGAGGGAGGGTAGGGGGGCTTCACATTCCCTTCGCCACCAAGGTTACCAGATTTCCTTCATGTACATTGGTTCCTCGCAATTGCATAGGTACTGATTCATACGGAACATTCCGACAATGTTCTTTTCTCCTCTTTTTCCCTCCAGCCAGTCAATAGAAGTTTTCATTTTCATGAACTCCCCATTTTTTCAGTTATTCAACAAATATGCATATTTAAAAAAAAATAGAACAATACATTAAATAAATGATAAAAAAGAAGATATCTGAATACTATCGCCTCTTTTTATCGAGTCATCCTTGAAGATATTATTGCTACTTACCACGACACAGAAAATGGAATGAGCAGTAAAAAAAATCTATGTATATTATCTTACATTTTGTTGTATGGAATTTAGAGTGGAGTTGGTAAAATTTGTATTGAAAAAAATATTAATATAGGAGGAAATTTATTTTTCATGCAGGTTCTGATTCTTTAAAGAACCTCTGAGAAGGACCAGGCCTCAGGAAGAAATTTATTGCATTTCTTCTTTTTCAACCCGCAAATCTCGTACCGATTTTTGATTTGTATGGAGCTCATGGAAGAGTTCTAGGTAAGTACGTCGGAGACAATTTTCAAGAAACGGGACTTGCAAAATATGCAATGCACAAAACGTACACCTTAAACTTTATCGTACATTATAACACTGATCGAATTGGCTTTAGAGATTATCAAAAGGTTAATTTATCGTCAAAATATCAAAAAATCAGTCAAAATCAGTAATCAGTAATCAGTTGCAAAATTACCGAGATTGCGGAATATCGTACCTATGATGCGCTGAAATAAGAGCAGGATTGGTTCCCAGTACTTAGGCGCGACTTCCTATCACTCAAATGGACCCTTTTGACGGATTAGCGGATACGGCGGCTAGTTATTACTTAATAATATTCTTTGTACTGTACAAGAAGCAGTCCAACAAAGGTTTTTTGGGGGTCATTTATCCCTATCAAGCTTTCTCAAGATTCTTTTGCCGTTTTTTTGGAGCAAGTTTTGAAGGTGGTTTTGGTCCTCTTAAAAAAATGCCTATACGTAGCAATGATGTACCAAAATGTTCCTGAAAGAGAGGAGAATAAGCATGTTTTTATGTATGCTCATTGTTTACAAAATTAGGCTCCCTGTCTTAAGTAAGCATATTTAGATACCATCCTGATGTCGCAGCACCGAGAGAAAGAGAAAGAAAAACACTTTAAAATCATTTTTCAGGTCATCGTGGTACACAAATAAGATTTGTGACTTTTAGCCCCCCCCCCCCCTTCCCGAGACAACTGTGCCTCAGATTTTATTCCGTTCAACTGATGTCTGATGCAGTTATCTCGGATGCTGTAATAAAACTTGACAAACCCATACAACAAAACAATTCGGAACTCCAGCACTTAACCCCTTCTCTTTCTGTTGCCGTGCGCTCGCTTGTATACATATATTACCTGCATAAGTTAAGCCCTATTTTAAGGCTTTATAGGTAGTACGATATATTCACAATACTTTTAAAACTGCGCATCGTTGAGATTAAACCAAGACAAGCGGCTGTTTCGTCGGTAACACCGTACTGTGCCGCCGCGCGCGTCCCGGGCAAACAGCGCAGCGCGCGGATCTGCCTCAAAACGGCCGGCTCCCCGTCCCCCGATGGTTTTTCCTGTTTCACGCCTTAAATATCGATCCCACAGAAAAATGCATAAGAACCATTTTTGTTCCTGATAAAATTTCCTATCGTCCTGCTTAAAAAAAATTACGATAACATTAGCCGTTCAGTAGTTATTCAAAATTCAAAATTTGGGGGCCCCCCTGCCCCCCCAGGGGGCTCAGATTTTTGGGGTCTATGTCTGAATCGAATGTCTATAGGGTAGAGATGAATCCCTGAAATTTTCATGCTTTCTTCCAGAAGTGCACGATTGTTATGCTTATACACATTTGCACTGGTTACTTAACGTAAAACTCGGATTGAAAGTAAGGTGGAAGGAACAAAGAGTGCCACTACCGTGGTGGATGACGTCATAAATCGACTTTTTCTTCTGGACAGATTAAAAGAATGTGCCATCAGATATTCTTAGTGATGTACGTAAGAGTAAATTATCCACCGACAAAAACGAATTTAACCAATTGTGCCTGTCTACATCAAGAGTTGCCTATTTGCCGCTCATATCATTTACACTTTTCTTTTCCTTTTTGAAAACCATGCAATAAAGTGAAATTTTATGCGTATATTCTCAACAGTCTTGAGAAAAATCACCAAAAATTGCGAGGCAACGTGCAATTTAGTTTTCTGTTTCTAAAAAATTAAGAAAATATCCGCAACGTGAATTGTAGTCAGACTGAGTTTGAACAAAGCCTACCACTTGATATCCAAATTTTTTACGATTTTTTTTCGCTTTACCTTAGTGTTTAGTCTCGACTTTTTTTATTTTTTATTTTTAATTTTTAATTATTTTTTTTTTTCAATCAGTTTTGTGCAGGAATTCATCGGTGACCCACTGGACGGAGTGACGCTGCTGCTAGACATGCTTAAAACAATTCAACAGAGCCAATCGCAGAACCAAGGCCGGGGGGCCTCATCCGCACTGCAAAGACGAATCCTCCTGGACGAGCACGCTTGCCTCCTGTGCCTGAAATACTGCCTCAGGTGTCAGGATGCTCCTCGGAGGTTCGCGTCCTCGCCTGCGGGTCTCTTCACTATTGCCGCTTGCTTCATGAGCAATGCAAATAAATCTAGGATCCTTGCCCTTGAGGTGAGTCTCCTCCATAACTGGACCGCGTTAAGCAGGAAGGAACCAAGCCACATCAGCTACTTCATTTACTCTGGAAAAAAAGTCGCTTGGATCTAGAGTCCAGACTCTCAATAATATTGACAAGGAAAGATATTCTTGATTCAATCCGAGTTTTCCTTGAACCGAAGAGCCGAGCCTCTTGATTTAGGCGGATTTTCTTTTGATTCAAGCAGAAAGTCCGATTGAATCAAGAGTATTTTTTCTTGTCAATGTTTTTAAGAGTTAAGTCTGAACTCTGGATCCAAGCGACTTTTTGGGCAATTCAATTTTTTTTACAAGAGAACGTTTGTGTGGATATATTTGAAAATTTTAAGGAATTTGCTTCGCACTATGCAGAAAATTCACAGAAATTTGCTCAAAAATATCCGCAAAACCGGTTCCACGCAATAAATAAAATTGCTCCGCTAAATTTTGCAACAGCTAATGTGGTTTGGTTTCTTTCTGCTAAAAGCGGTCCACCTGTCATTTTAGGACCTCGGATAGAAACTCAAAATGAGGGAAAATATCTCATGTCATAAAAGCTGATGAAATCATACTTAAAATATGTTAAAGCGATTGAAAGTTCATGGTGAAGGAATTTTAGTGAAAAAACTAAAAACTGAGCAAGTGACACTAAAGCCGAGAGTCGTGTTTCACAAACATGAATTTTGTGCAAACAACAGCTGAAAATATCGACGAGAGGTTAATACTCCTCTCACATTGTTGTTTATGTCCGATCAGTACGCCTTCAATACCTCGATAGGCAATATGGGCTGCTTAGGAGCGGTAAGAGTTGCTCGTCAGATTTTGGCTACGATCACTCGGTTTGTTCATACTGTAGCGGCTTAATACTTCACTAATATTATATTTACGGATGAATAAGTCAGAATCTGGGGTGAAAATCGCCGCAGGGGCCGCGCAGAAGAATCTTGGGAGAGAAGTTTTGCCCCCTAGCCTCCCCTGTGTTATGCATTAGGTGAATAAAGGGCGTTTAAAGCTTTGCGAAAACTTCATGCTGATCGAGTTAGAAAATGAAAAATTTAAGGTAAATCGTTTGCACTTAGGTGTCTTTCCAAAAAGTAAAGTAAGTAAGTAAGTAAGTAAGTAAGTAAGTAAGTAAGTAAGTAAAGGCCGGGCTGACCGGCGAGGCGCCCCCCCAAGGGGCCGAGGCAACTGGCTACTGCCGTCGTGCACCCCGAAGTTGGACCGTGCTCCTTAACTTTTAACTTCGTACTATTGACACATTGTGTATCCTCTATATTCCCACAAGGCTCAGCGGCCGTCTGATAGCCAACGGAAGGTCTTTATCAAAGACACCAAAAAGTAAAAGAGGAGAAATTAAAAAAAAAAAGTAGTGCAGAAATTACACCTTGCAGGCATACATAAAATAATGTGCCATGGGCTCATTGTCAGATGCGGCCAGGCTAGCTGGATACAGGGGTGCAGAGCACGGAGAAAATGAGATGGTGAAAAAATTGATCTTGACGATCGGCGACCACTTGGTTTGGATTGCGGTGAACCGTTAACGCAAACACATGATTGGAGTCCGTAATAGTCCGGCGGCGGTGTTGCCTTGCGGTCTCGAAATCAAGGTTGCCAGGCTATGAATTGAAATGGATGTATCTGGTTTAAACGGGGGAAAAGTGCTGATTTTTCAGCAAAATCTGGCATAAGTGCTCGAAATAGCTATTCAAGTAGCGAGCTATTCTGAAAACAAAACTAAAATATTTAGTCACGCGTTTTTGCAATAAAACTGTGTAAACATTTTCTTGTATATAAAATAGAAAGAGGGATCTTAAAGTGGCAGCACTCAAAATCAAGTTCCTTTAAGGGACTTAATGTAATTTCGAGAGAAAATATATATTTACAAAAATAGATTCGAGACAATTTGTAATTGCTCTGATTGTAATTAAATTGGAAAACCCCTCGTGTTTCTAATGAAATGTATGTTAACTTTTCTCTTTAACAGTTACTAACGAAAGTGTGCGAGCACCCAGAGGCCAAAGGACATGTACCGGTGTCGGAGGCGATGTCAACGATGAGACTTCGGTTTGGCGAACCGGTCCGGTTTAGGTTTCTCGTGGGTATGCTCAACGGTGCATGTTTGGATCTCATTTGCAACGATTTGAAGTTCATCAACGCCTTTGTTGAAACGTCACCAAATATTCAAACTAAGTTTTACATACAGGCCGAGTTGGACCAGGCTGGCTTCAAATTAGAAACTCTTTATAAGGTGAGCAAAATAGTTGTCTGTTACATCAGATCATTGTTATGAACTAAATGAAAGCTCTCATGGTATATGAATGCGATTTAAAAAATTAACTCAGCGCATGCTAATAATAAATTATTCGACACTTTTTATGAATTGATTGATTTGGTATTAACTGTGGAATCCTTTTATGATTATGAGAAGAGTAATATGTTTCACGTAAAAACGTTCCAGGCTATACGTCTAGGCTGAATGTGTTGATCTAGGATTTTTCTCTCTAAACGACTGTCTTTCAATGATAAATAAACAGTATGGTTTTAATTTTTTATCAGTCCCTACTTGGAAAAATAAAGAAGATGAAAAACATAATGGCTGCCTTATGTCGTCGAAAAATTGAGCCGTTTGATTGCATAAACGATGATGCAAGTCTTAGAAATCTGACCGGTAAATAGACTACCATAATCTCACACTCTCACGCCATCAGAAGAAATAATTTGTGATTGCCTTTCCAAAGGGCTCTAAAAACATGCGCGGTTTTCGTTCTGAAATCTTTGTGTATAATTAACTCTTTTTTTATTATTATTATATCCAGGGGTATACCCCTTTCTACCTTTATTCAACAAAATAATGATAATTAACTCTTATTGATGACAGTCTAATATTAGTACATGCACGAATGAGAAAAAAAAAAGATTTCTCATATCAGTTTCTTTTGCCCTCAAATTTTACTATGTTTATTTTTTGATAAACTCATCAGTTGTGCGATTGAACCATCAAACCAAATTGCTTAAACTGTTTTAAACGAAAAATAAAGCTGATCAATAGATTGTCTTATAAAATATTGTAGACATCTATTACCAAAACGAAACCAATTTTTTTCCAACTGCAGAAAAAGCGTAGATGATCTTCAGTCGTCATCAATAGCATGGCATGCTTGCAATATATCGATTGATCTGTCATTTAAACCCATGCAAAAGGATCGGTAATCAGTGTGGTCGCAATGAACACCTTAATAATCGATTCTTTACCACAGCTTCAAATGGGGAAATGTCGATAATCGATCATTCATGCCTCGCCACTTCGTCATATAGTCTACGATCATGAAAGGTGACTCCTTGTTTGCGAGTGAGTGAGCTAAGAAAATCGATCGATCCGGTATAGATTGTAAAATCCGGCTGCGACGGTGTGGAGTAGGATTTCATGCGATCTGTGCGTGTACTTACAGCGTAACTTTCATTAGAAAGTGCGTGAGTGAATTCTCTCATCATTAAAAGCGGATCGCGTAGAATAAAATCCTGAGCACCAGCTGACATTAAACACCGGACAATTTGATCGTATTAAAAACCCGCCCAGCTAATTAGCCCGAGTTATGCGGAAGATATGTCATGGACTCATACGCCGCCAATGCAAAACTATTTACGTTTAGATTTTCCCTTCGTATCAGCTGCTGCCATGCTATGTCCACTGAGCTTGACGCACGGTTTTGACATTTCTCCGCTAAGAGAGAGGTTCTTCTTGGAGCTTATGAGCTTCTCAGTATTGCAACTTAGGATAAACTGTAACAAACGTGTTATGAAATCATACTTCAAAAATGTTTGCACATCCCTCCACTTTCTTTTTTTTGCAAAGCGGGGCTAAGAGTTTGCAAATGGAGATGTTGCATGTGTGAGGAATTTGCAATTCTACTATTGATACGTATGTAAAAGTTCGCGAGAAACACGATGGTGCCACTGGTTTTCTCTGAAATCAACTCCCAAGCTCAAAAAAAGCTCTCAAGTTGATATCAAAATGGAGGGAATATCCCACGCTACCCTGAGAGTCCACGTCTACATCAAGACAAACTCTTATTGCAAAGATAGGGAACAAATACATTGACAGGGTTGCCGTGTTTTCAGTTTTTGAGTCCCCAAATAAAGTAGCAGCCCTGTCAATGTATTTGCTCCCTATCTGTGCATAGAGAGTTTACCTTGATGTAGACGCGGACTCTCAGGGTAGGGTGAGGTATCCCCTCCATTTTGGTCTCAACTTGAGAGCTTTTTTGAGCTTGGGAGTTGATTTCAGAGAAAACCAGTGGGACCATCGTGTTTCTCGCGAACTTTTACATAAGAATCAACAGTCAAATCGCAAATTCCTCACACATGCAACATCTCCATTGGAGATATGGGAATAATAATGGTTCACAATAAATGCCCGTATATGAATGACAGGTAAACATATCGATGGTAAAACTGCATGAATGCGTATCTCGGTTTGCGGCGTTGCAGATTTCCTGTCATACTTTATTTTCTACATGGAAAACTACTGAGCGTCATTTCTTGAAAATGTTAGTGATTTTTCTTCGCTTTATAAAGAATATTCTGTGAAAACTTCAAGTCATGATGTTAGTTTGGTCTCCTTTTAAAAAATAAAATGGTAGCGAAGATCTCGAAGTGTCGCAACCGATATAAGCATTTTTGCAGCACCTTCGATATGGCGTTTTGATTGTCTCAGAGTTGTGTCAAAAAAAAAAAAAAAAAAAAAAAAAAAAAAAAAAAAAAAAAAAAAAATCTGTAAAATTCATTCAAAATTCCTCAGAAGGATTATCCAAGCAGTGATTGATTTTTTAATCAAACGTTAAATTGTTATGATTTCAATGCTATACACAGTAGGATTTTGTATCCACTACTTTTATTTTTTGAAAAGAAGGAAGGAAAAAAAACCAACTCTACTTTTAACCGCGAATTCTGAGATGGTGCTCAATCCCTCATAAATCTACACATTGGGCGATTTGGTTGGAATGAAGTTCGGATGGGTGAATAGGAGCTCGATAAAATATACCGAAGATACTTCAAAATATAGCGAATAGTTAAAACGCTTAAAAACGCGTGCTCGATTCATATTACTAAATTTTTGTATTTTGCTAATATCCTCCTCTCTCAACGCTGTATACTGCTTTGCAAAGAGGATTTTTTACAGAAAGTGGGAATAACTGATTGTGACCACTTACCATCTTAATAGAAAATAAAGAGACTCTATAAAAATTTTGGCCAGAAACTTGCACAAGCCTCAAAATCTCTGCGTAAGTGAAAGGAGTTGCTGATTAAAATCAGTTTCGAGCCGCTAATTACCCACTTCATTCGCTCCCCTAATTAGGTGGCCGCATTAAAAAGTTGAGAGTTTATGAATACATAAAAAGATACGTATCGATGTCCAGAAGCTGTGTGTAATTGTTTTACCTCTAAATCAACCATGGGTATTCTTTCGAAATGCAAATGTAAGATGTAACTGGAACCTGCATCCATGGGCGCTAAAAACATTATAAAAAACCTGCTCTATTCTTCCTGATTTTGATTTGAAAGCTGTTCTCTTTTTTTTATTATTTTCTCCACAAATGAATACGTTAGGTATGAGCAAGTGATCTCTCGTCGAATGAAAGCAAGAGTTGATCACAAAATTAATAATGTTTCGTATGTTAACCCGAATAATTATTCTCTGATAAAAAATTCAACAACCGAAACTACTTTTACCTTGACAAAACACACTTTAATAATACTAAGTAGTTTCTCCTTCAAAGCGAAGTAAGAAGTCACTCAGTTTAGGGCAACTGAAATGGATTTTTGGCGGCGGTCTGCCGGCATCTCGAGACAGGACCATGTCCGTAATGAAGTTGAAAAGTAAAAAATCGTGCACGACGTCATGTCCAGGCAGTTAGTGTGGAATGGGCATGAGTAAAGAAAGTCGGAGGTAAGGTTGTACAAACAAATTTTGTATTGGGTACCGTCTGGAGAAGGCATCGGGGATGTCCCATGAAGGGATGGCGACAAAACGTCGATGAGGGATATTATTGTATTGTCAGTTGCCCCATAACTTTTGGTAAGACAGAGGCGTTTAGGTGTTACAGTGCGATATAGAGATAGTTAGTTAATTTTATTGGAAACATTCAGCATTTTAGGCTAGTGTCTTATAGCTACTAGTCCTCTTTTCAAATGAGCAAATAACACTTAGAGATACCAATGAAAAATATTTCGACGGTGTAAGTCGGCAATCACATAACTCGGTTTGCGACGTCAGAGACTTCCTGTCATACTTTATTCTTTAAACGGAAAACTACTCAACGGCAATTCTTTAAAACTGCCGTGATTTTTTTTCTCAGTGCGCAGAAAATTCTGCAAAAAATTCAAGGAAAGATGTCAATTTGTTCTCCTTTAAAAAAATAACATAGAGGCGGAGATTTTCAGACACCGCAAACGAGATATGTGATTGCGGACTTACGCCGTCGATTTAGCCTTTTAACAGAAAAATCTCTCTGAATTATACACCGAAAAAAAAAGATGCTGTAGTAACATCCCGGTTTTTAAAAAAAAATATGCGACAACTCTTGGATGTTGCTATTAACACCCTGGCAGTTAACGTAGCATGATATGATGTAAAAGTAACATTCTACGATGTTACTTTAACAGCCAGAGTGGTAATGACAACATCCAAGAGTTGTCGCACATTTTTTTAACATCCAGGATGTTACTACAGCACCTCTTTTTCTCGGTGTAGCTCCGTATTTATTTTCTTATTTAAACGTTTCTTAATTTAAACCTTTTTTTCTCTTGAAATAATCGGATGGGTGCAAGTGAATATGCGTGTTTGATTTCAGAATCTACCGTGCTCTGACGTCATCAAGGCAGAGCTTGAACGATGGGAGCGGAATTTCATCGACGTGGAATCAATTTTGATCAAGTCGGAGGAAGCAGCGAAAGAAGTGGTGGCTCTGCGCGAAAAAGTCGCTCAACTAGAGAACACGATAACGGTAATAAGCTGGTTGTTAGACGACTGGATCGCATGAATTAAAGAGTTATTCGCCAGTGTTGTCGAACATGATGGGAGCATTGAACCATATATGTTGTTTTAAAATCGGAGTAGAGTGTGGATTAGTTGAAGCTCTTATTCCTGGGGATTATTCGGCGGGTTTTAAAAAAGTCTCCATGTATAGTGATGTCACAAAGTAATACATTTTGACTGAAAACAATTTGGGTAGTATTGAAAGAGGCTTTATTAGAGAAAACTCCCTGGTCGATTTAAAGTGAGTTTATGGCATTTAAGCAAACTAATTGAACCGCTTTTTGCAAAATTAGGAATTACAATTTTAGGCTCATCTATGAAAGCACGTATCTGCATAGGGAAACTTGTGGAACACATACTGCCTCTAAAATTAGCCAGAAATTGTAGTTCCTAGTTGAAAAATTCAATCCAATTGTAATAAGCATGCCATTGATCACATTTGTGAGTAACTGGTAGATAAAAGTAGCAGGTATTGACTTGAGAGATTATGAACTTAGATGAATTTGAAATTTTATTTTATGAAATTTCCAATTCCAGGAACTTTATGAACTGCATTATGAACTTTTCATCATAAAACGGGCGATTGAATTAATATCAATCATTCAATCACTTCAGGCCGTCCTTGAATAACGAAAGACATTTTTATGATTTTTTGATCCTCCCCTTCCCCATGCCAGGGTCTCTTTTCCCCTCTTACCCTCCTTTTGAGGAGTTTGTTAGGCAGTCCTAAAGCCCCTTCCTTCAAGTGCATAATATCATTTGTAAGTTCAGCCCTGTATCACTGTAATTTGGTGATAGATATTCAGTGATATGCGATTATAAACATTACAGACACTACACTGGAAAAAAAACACATTGGATCTAGAGTCCAGACTCTTAAAAACAACGACAAGAAAAAATACTCTTGATTAAATCAGATTAAAGCTTAAATCAAGAACCAAGCCTCTTAATTTGAGCGGATTTCCTTTTGATTTAAGCTTAAATCAGATTTAATCAAGAGTCCATTTTCTTGTCAATGTTTTCAAGAGTCTGGACTGTAGATCCAATGTGTTTTTGTTTTCCAGTGTTCTTGTCATACTTTATGAAAATCTAGTCAAGGTGACTTTTTTGAAAACTTTTTCGATTTTTCTCCTGTTTTTGCAGAATATTCTGTATGAATATAGAGCTATACGTTAGGCTCGTTCTTATTCTCAAAAAATAAAGTAGAAGCCGACATTTTGAAACGCCACAATTGAGATACGGGGTTTCGCACCTGGGCCACCAAAATACGACTTGAGTGCCCGTGCTGGTAGGCAAATTTTTCCCGCTTCGGCAAACACTTTAGAGCAAAATCGATATTTTTAGCGATAGTGTACTGTTAAAAAGGGACTGACCGATGATTTGCTAATTCATCGCTATATGCCTATCGTTCAATGCTTTTTACCTCTAATAAGTCATGCAAGTATAATTCAAGTCTCGATTTCTGCCTTTACTGCTCAACTTGGCAACGGTGTGCAAACCACTCTAGTTTTGCCGGCACTGAAAATTACGTGTTCTGGTCCGGCAGTGACCCTTGAAATATCGACGCCGTTCGTCAAAAAGAAAAACAGCACTATCAACCATACAATCAGGGGCTAAACGGGTCCAATCAGACCAGTCCTCGCATGCCGGCCGGATTCAAAACGCATGAGCAGCATATTAATCAGGATAATCAATTTATACGAGTGGATGACTCCTATTCTGTGATGTAATTATTATTCATTAGCGTCACGGAAAGTAACGGAAGTGGTCCCGTAAAAGGTTGCATTGCAACCCTCATGGCTTTAACACGACTTGTCACTCACTTTTCAACAACTCCTCCAGAGGTTATCCACTCACGTTTCCCGATTGAGACAAGTGAAGTCGCCGCTTGGCTGTCATGAGAGCGTAACTACACGTCGCGATGAACCCTGTCGTCCATACGGTAAAATGGTTTTCGCGGCTCATTTCGCTGTGCATTTACGGCCTTATGTCAGCCGAGCGACGAGGTATAATCTAGATTTCACGATTACTTGTGACAGAATTTCAGAATTCTTTTAAGAATATGACAAAAGTAAGGAACAATTGGACTACATTTTGCAATTTGGAACTATAAATTCTTGCCCGGTTTCAAAACCACGTATGTGCCATTATTTTCCCTATGCAAATAAGTGTTTTTCCAGAAGAGCCAGGATTTATAGTTCCAAATTGCAAAATGTAGTTCAATTTATCCATAGATAGGTAGGATATTTTCGAGGAGTTCATTCTAATAAAAGCACAAATTATGTATAAAATGTTGATTTTTCGATAATACTTGTGGTCTGTGGTCCGCGAGTCCGCACTGGCTGCAAAAAGATTGATGAACAAACGATAAAAAATGAGCGAGAAAAAGATGGTTAACAATTATTAAAAAGCATTTTTGGGATTTCAGATGATGCAGGAGGAGAAATTAAAGCAGCTAGTCGTGGAGAAGAACTACAGGAAGAACCTGAAAGATGTTGACAAACACTCATCCAAGTTCGAAACTGACAAATCAATCTCGCACATCTCAATCGAGGACAGCAAAATAGTCAACGCACCGGCCAAGAATCGAAAACGACTCGATAACGGTGACGTCACCCCTGCCGAAGACGAAGGCATCAGCTCATCGGAACACGAGGATATTGAGGTAAATTGTGGTGGAATTTATTACTAAGGAGCATTTACGGTTTTCTTTTTCTATACGTGCGTTGAAGTCTCCTGCGCTTGGACTGTTGAATCGTTGTTGAATGGCCTTTATCAATAATTAACACTGCTAAGATAGGGATCTATCGATCAAATTTATTTAAAAATGATTCAGTTTACTCGCTAGAGAATTGTAGTCTGCAATAATTATTTCCCTTTTAGGCGCTTAGATGATACAGAGTGCTTCTTTATTAGCTCGACACTAGTAGAGTACTAATGTAGGGAGTGTAGAGACACTGGGCCATAATTACTTTTAATAAAAAGAAAATGCGATGACTCTATGTAGGAAGTGGGTTAATTGTTGCCGAATTTTTATATTAATTGCCCATTGAACACATGTCATCAACCTTGTTATTATACAGGGTGATCTAGATATCCTTCTAGGCCCTCGATTGGTTCCTCCCGGAAAGCGACGGCGTGGACGTCCTGTGATAGGTTGGCGACAAGGGGTGGAGGAGGAGATCAGAAGGTGCCAATTGCCTGATGATCTCTGGGAGGATAGGGGGCAATGGCGATTGGGCGTCGCAGAGCGCGAGGCGGCGCTATAAAAGTGGCTTTATGTATGTATCTAGATATCCCACACCGATAGCACCAGGCATCATCCCTGTAACTTTTGAACGAATTTTGGGGCCCCTCAAATTTTAAGGGGATCATCCCAAAGAAGGATAAGAGCCATACGAGTTATAAGGGCAGTGCCGGACTTTCGGATCACCCTGTAGAATTCTAGGTTAAAATGATTTATTCGAATGTGAATACAAAAATTGGACCCAAGACTAAGTAAGTACTTTTAAGTATGTAATTTGACTAAAGTTGATGGTGCGTTTCAATGACCATTAACTTTAAAGTAAAACCATTCTGCTATGATAAAAAAACGTTGTATGAGTCCTCAGGCGTTGCCAAATTTCCTTTGACAAATCACTAATTTTCAGAAAAATTGGTGAATATTTTTCTTCCACTTTCTCAGACCACTTTCTCAGGTTGTTTGTGATTTGATCCAAAGTGTTTGAAAATTTCAAGGAAAAATATTTATAACTCTCCTCAAAAGTTGACATTTTATCGTAGGAAATTTGACAACTATTGAATGTTCATACGGCGTTTTTTCTTCAACATGGCAGCATTCAACTATATTTTTGTAAAAATATTTCCAATTTTCTTTTCAAGGTGGAGGAGCGCGTGCCTGTCATCTATGAGCTGATGACACTGCAGAACGACACAATCGTAGTGAAGAACGACACCCGATCCTTAAACGATGACCCTGGCAACATCACCGTTGATGAGGTGATGAACGATTTTCAGAAGATCATCAACGACGCAGAGAAGCAGACAAACCTTCGGTACAATGGGAAGATGAGACTAGAGAACGGTGTTTACAGTCAAAGCAACAAGCTAAATAACAAGAGTCTCATCAACAACCATAGCGACAAAATTATTATCAGGAACTTCTCCGAGGATTCAAAGGTAACAAAACTCAAAATAACTGCACACATTTCATGGCAAATTTTTTTGGTTTTAGCCAAAGTGCTCAGAAATGTGCAATGATTGACTTACATGAAAACTGCTTTATTTAATTATAATTTTTGGTCGAAGCTTTTTGGCACAATTGCCATCGTCAGGACCGTCCGACTCAGAAAAATATATTTAAATACATTTTTCAATTAGTAATTTGTGTAGGTAGGGATGTAATAAATCCATTTTCTACACAACAAACTAATTTACAGGTTCGAAATTGGCAGAAAAGGGCGGTTTTTTTACTTGAAAGCACTGTTTAATTGGCTCTCTGGAAATAGTGGCGATTCTCAAAGTTGGCATTACTGTTTTCGCCCATTTAAATGAATGTATAACAATCGATTCTTGGTGAGGCAGTATGTCTCGCCTAAATTCGATATTTTTAATGGTTTAAAATTATGGTAAAACAGTGTTTCCAACTTGCACAATCACCACTGTCTGACGGGATAAAGCTCCTTACCAGGGCCGGATTAAGGGGGTGGCCACATGGGCCGCGGCCCATGGCGGCAAATTTTGCAATTTTTTAAAAATGGAGGTTTAAAAAGAAAATCGGACTCAAAAAAAATGACAAACGAGAAAAGGAGACAAAATCTCTCATTTTCTGAGAGTTTGGTAATTTCTAAATTTGTCGTATTTCGGCGATACAAGAGACAGCACCTTCAAGTAGTCGAGTTAAGAGAGAAACCACACACGCAATTTGGCCCGGAGCGACGCGGCGCAGAGAGCGATGATGACGAGGACTTGAGATGAAAAGGAGGAGCCCTCAGTGCGGCGGTCGGCATGTAACACATATTAGCGCCTACATGAGTGAATGAATACTTCACGCATTGCGTCAAAAACAGTGCGGTCAGCGTGAAGTGCATAACGCCTACTAGACTTCATGAATACTTCACGCATTGCGCCAAACACAGTCCGATCAGCGCGGCGCAGCGGCGGAAGTTAAAATTATTATACCACATTTATGTCTTTTCTTGCATAATGTTTACGTTCATTTCTTATAAATAGAAGGCCTTGTTCGCACAGAGATAGGTTTACGGAATTTAACTTTCACGCAAAGTTCCTGAACTTTTGCTAGTAGTAATGACAGGGCTTTCGTAAAAAATGTATCCAACACGAGAAGACACGTCTTATGCACCCCTACCTCTCCGGCACGTTCACTTGATGGTTTTTATTGATGTTTCAAAACGAATGAAAAGGAGGCGGCAAAGTACAGGCGGCCCATGGGCGGCAAGAAGGTAAATCCGGCCCTGCTCCTTACGGCTGTTTTCTCTGAAACTGCGTTATTTTGTGCGCACTTGCGACTTTCTCATGTCTCTTTTTCATACAAGTAAGACGAATTTTGCTATTCTAGTCATTTTAGTGATTTAATGTAAAAGAGATCAGACGAATTTGAAGGAAACTCGATTTAGAAAATTTGAGACTTACGACTTTCTTCGCCATTACGGCAGATTTGCTCAAATGATTTGGACTGCATTTTGCAATTTGGAGCTATAAATTCTGGCTCATCTGAAAAAACACTTATGTGCAAGGGAAATTAATGGCACGTACGTTGTTTTTAAACCGGGCCGGAATCTACAGTTCCTAATTGCAAAATGTAGTCCATTTATTCTGCGGTATGCCTATGTTCCAGATCCCCGAGAAAAGCTCGCAGGAGGCTCTGATCCTGGAGGAAGAGAGCGACATCGTGCCGAGCTACATCCTACCTCAGCCTCCGAGCAGGTGCCGGAGCCTCTACCTGCCGGAGAAGGACTACGACGACGCGAACCCCTTCTTCGACGACGACGAAGACGACCGCTCCTCCCTGCTCAACTCGACGATCAACCTGGACGTGGACTTCGGGGACGACGTCGAGAACCACGACCAGGCCTACAACAACCGCACCCGCTACAACCTCACCGACGACACCCGGGCCCGCTACACGGCCGACATGTGCGAGAAGAACAACCGCAAGAACGACCCGAAGAAGAGCGACCCGGGCCGGGCGCGGATCAAGCGGAGTGACACCTTCCACAACATCCACAACGAGATCCAGCAGAAGTTCTACGACGTCTCGGCCATGATCAACCGCCGCGGGAGCTTCGACGGTCTCTTCCACAAGCCCCGGGAGCCCAGGATCGGCACCTCCAAGTCGTCCGCCTCCTCGGACAAACGCCTCAAGTCCAAGAGCCTCGACCGGATCGAGGACGGAATCGAGAGGTTCATAGACATCGTCGTCACCTCGGACAAGCCTTCGGACTGTGACCAATGCGACGGCAAGAGAAACAACTGCTGCCGCCGCGTCAAGAAACCGCCCGTGACCAAGCCCATCTACTTCAACGACGTCTACAAGAACGTCTCGCGGATTCCCTCGCGGACGGACAAGTATGGCATCCTCAAGGACTCGAACAAAGCCAAAAGCGAGGCTTATACCAACGTCCGCGTGGACAAGTCGCGGCGGACCTCGCCGGCTCTTGACGGAGGCGTCCCGTACATCATGCCGAAGATCTACGTGGGCACGGACTTGGGCTCCAAGGTGGACAAGCGCGACCCGAGCGGGAAGAAGGCATCCGAGTCGGAGTTCATCCTCAAGAGGGGCAACAAGATCGCGGGCCTGTACTCGAACCAGTACCCGGAGTACGACCATCCTGCGCCCAACCGACCGCGCGGGCCCGTCAACAGATCTCCTAGTAATTTGAAAAGCGTCGACCTCAACTACAGGCGCTCCACGCCCAAGTTGGCCGACACGCCGTCCGGTTTATATTGATGCAGATTTTGTATATATTATATTTGGGCGCATTTAAACGAAAGGAGTATTTTTGCATCGGGAGTTTTGAGAAAGGACGCATCGACGGTGAAGCTGCAAAAACGCGTATCACGCTTTGTGATGATCTATACTTCTTGTCATAATTTGTTTTTTTTTTTAAATGAATGGGAAAATATTCATGCAACGCCCTTTCTTAAAAGCTACCTTCCCCCCCTTCTTTTTATTTGAAGAATAGTTTTTGAAAAATTCAAGTTAAATTGTTGGTCCATTCTCCTTCAACAAAATAAAATAAGACCGGAGATTTCTAATTGCCACAAATGAGATATATGTTTTTTTGCAGTCTCCCCTGTTGAAATTTTCACTTGGGCTTGGGGTGAAAACGGATAGCACTTGTAAGAACAACTCAAAACTCCATATATTGAACACCAAAGGTAATTAGGGGCTTTTCAACAAGGTATCCTGAGGATTCTTCCTACAGAAGTCTGTAGACTTCTTTTGCGTAATGTAATTTCGTCTTGGACATGAAAACTTCGGAAAAAACTCTTCTCTCTGCTTGAAGCTGAGTCATGATATTTATCGCCTCGACTTCTGTCTACAAGTAAAAAAAAATAAATAAATAAAATGATTTTTTCGTTGTTTTTAGTAGTTTTAATATAGTAAGAATTATAAGTTTTAGAATTTTAAAATTATTGACGATTTTATACAATAGCTGAATTGGCGTAATTTTACAACTCTTGAGTAGAAAATTATCTCTTAACCTGTTTTCAAACTCTCACCCTAAAATTCAATCCATCCCCTAAACAGATTGGTTCTCTCTTGATTCTTCCAATGTGGATGGACTTCTTTCGCATAAATGTGTCCAGCGCCTGGATTGTTGAAGGGTTATTGAATGATTTCATTGATAAATCTCTATCTTAGAATACTATTTTTTGACCAGGGAAATTTTGTAACGATTCAACAATTCAGGCGCAGTTGTTCTATCGCTAGGCTGAATATGTGAATAGATGTGATTTTTTTGTCTTATTTAATGCTAAGTTGAGGGAAAGGGGAGTTTAATTCCCAATTATGCAACTCATAAAACGCACTGTTTATAATTTTTCACAGAGACCCAAAATTAACTTTCGCTTGATATATTCTGATGATCGCATTGCTTTGATGGTAGAATCCATAGCGTGATTAAGAGCCAACTCATTCAGATTGCCTTCAGTTTTCGATGTATGCAATTATACGTACTTCTGGACAAGTTTTGTCGTCTACACTACATATTGCAGACTCTCTGTCTTAGGTTCGTGGCTCGTGGCGCAGAATTACGACGGGATTCTACATTCATCTACAAAACCCGTTTGGGAGGGAACAATATTAAAGACAAAGGTAGTTTCTATGTAATTACCAAATGTATTATTGTGAGATAAAGTTGATTGACATAAGTATATTGTAAAATGAGAGGTTTGTTAAATTTTATGACAGAAATTTGATAAACCAACAAAGCTAAGACCTATAGCGGTCATTTTAGTCATGGACGATTCCTTATAATTTGAAGATTTTGTTCAACTTCAACAGTTTTAAATAAATACTTAATGTATAAATTATCCTATTTTACCTGTTAGAGATATGTGCAATAAATTTATTTCAATGTTTATTCAGCAATTAAAAATGAAGCTATGAAAATGTTGATGATATCTTTTTCTTTCAACCATAAATACCTTACCCTGTGTTTTAATGTCTAAAAAAAAGACAACGTGGCCATTGTTAGAATGCGGCGACAACCTGAATTTTAGACGGAGCCACTCGCCCTAAATTGGATTGGATATTATTGAACGTTGCGTTAGGTTTTGTTAATTTCTCTGACTAAATTAGATAGAAAGATGCAGAAAATGTTGAAAACCGATTTTTGAGAATTAGACCTCTAAGGTTTTGGTTTCGTCTCTCATTTATATGCACTACACGCACACCTATGACATTTGAAACAAACAATTTTACTTGCATTTAAGCTGACGTTTTTCAGAAACAAAAAACACCATAATTCAAAATGTCTTGTATTTTACAATTTGAGAGGTTTTGCAGAAAAATAAAAAGATCACTGACCGAAATGATAAAACAATTAAAATGGAATTCTTGAGGGCACGTCGCATGGGACGATAAGACTAGATAATGTAGTACAGAGGTGAGACTACTAAAATCTAATTTTCGATCTAAACTCATTTTGTCTTAAGTTATGCTACAAATATTTTCAAAACTCTTTATATTTAAATGTATCCTGCCAAAAGGACGTTTTCACTTCAGGCCAGTCAATATGTTAAATTCCAGTAGCTTAATGAATTTCAAGAACCTGATTCTGTCCTTATCTCTTCGTTTCGCAGTTTAGCAGTGTGCTCGTCCATGTCGTTCCAATACTGGACCTCGGCAGATCCATAAAGGAGAAATGCGCAGTTTGTCGAGATCATTATACTTGCCATTATCCAAAAAGCAATCCTCCACTCATCAATAGTCCTCTGAAAATAATCCAAAATCGCACGTTTAGTCGTCAACAAAGCATTAAATGAAAACTTCTTTCGGCGATAAAAGATCCAATATTATTGAATTAAACGATCGAAAATTCGAAATGGTTCTTGTTCGTGTGGAATATTTAGGTTTTTCGCTAGCTTAGAAAAACATCGCATGCCAAACGCTTTCCTTTCAACTTTCATCCGCCTCAATCACACACACAGACACACACAAAAAAATGAATTAAGCTGTAATCGAACGTATTTCTACCAAGCGGAACTATGTGCATCATGATGTGATCCTGTTGTAATATTTTGAGGTTTAGGCTCGTCTAATGCACACATTTCGTTTGGCAGAATACGTTCAATTAATTATGCACGTCTCTATTATTAGGATTTTTTTTTAAAAAAAAATACATGTTTGCAATAAAAGAAGACTGTTAGAATATAGGAATTAGAAACGCATACAAAATTGAAGGGCGCAGAACACACCTTCCTGGCTGAAGACCTAGTGTCCAAACGACAAATTTTTAACAATGTTCTGCCATGAAATAGGTATTTTCCCTTTATGAAGGTCAAATGAAAATGTATCCGGAATGTTTAATTTCATCCATGAGTAATATTCAACATGTTAAAGTCCGAGGGAAACGGGGGTTTAAGTTCAAAGAAACTCAAAATTAAGAGGATTTTACGAATATTCTGGGACAAAAAATGCTTAAATATGCCTAACCAAATTGAAGATTGGATATTTTGAAGTTTAGAATGTTTTTTTGTTTTTCTTATAAAAAAACGTGGTTGTACGAAATTATATTCCAAATTCTAATCTGGCGTTGTCAGGGTTTAAGTATTTGTCGGATATTGATGTATCTTTAAGCTTTTCTCTGTTTGCGGCAGATTGAAGTGAACATGTATTCTTAAGGAAACCAAAAATAATTATCTGTCGAAATCTCAATGAAAGATTTTGCCCAAACTTGCGAAAAAGTCAATTTGCTGAAAATATTGCTCTCGTGAGCTAAATCTCCTAATCTCGTGGGCGGTAATTAGTTGCAATGAAAAAATGTTGAGTACTTTGTAAAGGGATGCTTAAGGGAGCTTCCGAAGATCTAGATAAATTCATAGATCTCGTTCATCAATATAACTAGAATAGCTGTGAGGACAGAGGAAGTCAAAGCGCCTTCAATTTTTTCACATGCAAGATCGACTTCCACTAAGTGCGAATAGTTGCATCAAAGCGTTATCACCAGATTGTCGATGGTTAGTCTCTGCCCAGCCAGCGTGGACGGACACGTACTCTTCGGTTATACTTAAAACTCCCAAACCTTTCAAATTTTTCTTCAAAATGAGGAAAATCGACTTTTGAAAGTTTAAGGGGATATGTTTCGGTTTCGTGTCTGTGCACAAATAGAGCCATGTTTAAATTATATTAAAAACATTTCCAAGGAGTTTTAATAAAATATTTTTAAAATGTGTTTGTCCTATGCTGGTAAAAAAATGTTACGTAATTATCGCAATTATAGGGCTTCCAAAAAGATGTTGTACATATGTTTACTTTTTATACTTTTTTAAAATCGTTTATTAATGTCCTCCTGAAAAATTGTCTCACAAAGATTAAAATGAAATGTTTTTAAAACAAATGTATTTTTGGTGTATACTATTTAGTCCATGCATATTTGAAACATCGTAACTTACATCCGGCGTCAGAACTCCAATCGTATAGGGAGCGAATACCCCTGCAAAACATCCAATCCCATTGGCAAACGCCATGATTGTGGCAGTGTAGTTGGGGCTCAGATCGATTGTATTGGTTTTCAGACTGGGAAATTCAAAGCCCATTAAAGCGAGTCCCACAGTTATCGTAACGATAACGAGGTGTTTGTCACAGCCCGCGTAAGAGACCAATATCAGCCCCAGTGCAGGTCCCCAGCAGCCTGGAAATACATTCGTTTTGTATTGGAGCCGAGCAATATTCCAAATTTTTCGAACTATGTATTTTATAATCATATATAGCACATTAATGACGGTACTCATGCTTTATACATATTTGACTCTGAGGAATATTCTGAGAGAATATCTAATAATGTAGCCGTTTGCAAAAATTATGGATATGAGCAAACTCATTTTAATACCACCATGGGTAGGACATAGCCCCCCCCCCCCCAGAAAAAAAAACCTCAAGGATTTTTTTGTATGTGGTTTACACAGAAATTTTAAAACAGAATTACGAGCTATGTGCTTGAATACTATTACAAATATTCAAGTCTTAAAAAATCTGGTTCCAGTGGCATTCATTTCATGCAAAATCTACTCCGTAATTTTTTTTCTAGAGCTCATGCAAAAAATGAAATTAATACAGACCTATAATCGCAAATACTTTTCTTTGTGTGTTCATCGACATATATTTCCGCTTTAGAATCCAGTCAGCAAGATAGCTTGAAATTATAGAAACTGCCCATGCTGTTAAATTAGGGACAGCTGACAAAAGTCCATTCTGCGATCAGTATCAGAAGAAAAAAAAAATTAAAAATAACAAACCAGAGGTATAAATTACAAAATAGTCACGTTTAGTTGATTTGTACTGTTATTTGCGGAGCCTTTCAACAGAGCTACCAAAGCTTCGAATGTTTTCCATGTACAGATCCAATTGATAAGTATGTTAAAGATGCTAATAACATGTATTCCAAAAGTGTAAGATGCGTTTATTTAGCTCTTGTTGATACATGCTTCAAATAGTGGTACGATGAAATTTGATCTCACCTCAGCAATGGTGAAATGGATGACGTCATTCATGTACTTTGGAAGATCACTTAGGATAACAAAAACTGCCCAACTATGTCCAAATTCAGCGATTATTAAGCTCCATAGAGGTTTTGACTTCATCATCTCCCGCCATGGTATGGGGCCTAATGTCTGGAATGATGAGCAGAATATAAAAGAAGAGATATCCATAACTTTATGTAAGCACCGCTTCCTTGCATTACACAGGAGTCGTGAGAGGTAGCAGCGTATTACACTGTTACATGGCTACTTTTAATTTAACTAACAAATAAACCGATTGACAACGATTTGTCCTCCTCATTTTTTGTTTTTCAGATGGAATTGTAATTTTTAATTTTTCCTTCTGTCCACTCTTTTTCAACTTTCCCTTATGAATTTCGATTTAATTATTCAATATAACGAGTATCTAAGAGTCCAACAGGGCACTTGACACATTTTATTCCATTATCACATGAAGTGCGGTATATTTCCGGTAGAACTTTACCACGCGACGGTAAAGTACTTTGTCCATTAGTTTTGTTTGTTTATTGTGTTTGTTTGAAATGGTAATTCTAGGGACAGCGCGGTTACCATTAATAAAGCGAGTAGAATATCAGGGTACCTTTTTCCTTTCAAGCTGGCCAATTGTGTCAAGAAGGTACTGCTTTTCTTCGTCGGATATAAACGGATGAGACGAGGGATTTTCGTAGGTGAAAAATGCCCATAAAATATACCATCCAATACCGAGAATCCCAAAAATAAAAAAGACGTTTTGCCAATGACCGGATACGTCAATGATGATCCCACCCAGGGACGTCCCAACTAAGAGACCCATTAAACAACCTGAAACATTCACCCAAAGAAAATTCGGTCGTTTAGTACCGTAAAAATACGTGGAAAAAAAGAGTAGCTAGAGTATACAAGAAAATAATTCATGTGTATAAAAACTTGTAAATCTCTAAACAATTTGGTTCCTCTAACACTTGAAGTAGAGATCTGTAAATCAAGTCAATGTATAAATTGAAAGTTGGAGGTACAAAATGAGGAACAGAAAAACGCACTCAGATTGTGTTCAACTAAACCTCCACTCAAAAAATATTTTTTTAATCGAGAGCAACCAATTTCTCCGCCGAATTCGTAAAAATTATTCTTAGCGGGCTGAAGAGAGCTTAGCAATGAATTTTACAAATCAATTTTTCTCACAGTAAACTCAGTAGGTTAGCATATACTTCCATATTGAATGCAATCTCTTTAGAGATTTGGCAGTAACTAAATAATTATTGATTCTAGAGACGTCCCACTAACTTCAGCTAATATTTTATTGAAAATTGAATGAATTTAGTCAAATACTAGATCTTTTCATTGCATTTTGTCGATTATGCATCAAGAATGTTGTTTTTTTTCTCGCCCAGTAATTTAAATATAAAAAGGTCGACACAATTCATGCAATGACCATTTTAGCAAGTTACTTTCTTCAGAGGGAAGAAAAGAAAGATTAGACACCGACAAAACGGAAGAAATACGACTAAAACATGTACTTTTTCATTCAGAATGCCAAAATGACCATCATGTGACTCTTTCTCTCTCAAAACAGCGGGGAGTAGGAAAACTGTAGGTCAAATATTTTTGTCTTCATATGTTTTATCAAAGAATATATTATGTTTAAATAACTTGTTTATAATTTGTTTAGTAGGAATGTAACAGATTTTACCGCAAACCCGTTAATCCTTATTTTGATACTTTTACGTGAAAACCTACAGAACTCAATCAGTAGTGCATTGCACAGAAGCTTTATCGTGACGATTGTGAAGGTGAGTTAATTCTATACAAAAATAAACTTACATCATTACCAGAAAAAACAAAGGTCGTCATTTTACTACGCTCTAGAGGTGGTGCCCATTGAGCCAGCAAGTGACATATACATGGGAATTTAGCCCCCTGCAAATATAGAAACAATATTATTATTGCTTTTTAACTATGCAGATTAGAGCCAAACACTTTATTGATAAAACGAACTGAGAACAGTTAATTCATCCACCGTATGTAGATCCGTGATATGTTGTACATCCACGAGACGATTTTTGCGTGAATTTACGGTATGTCATTTATCCAGGCTTTGTTTTAGAATTTTGTGTCCAATTTTTTCTCAGTGCCTTAAATTTTTGGGGATAAATGGTATGCCTTGTGCGTGAATTTACAAAATAGAAGACGCACAGATTCAAGGCTAGCAAACTTCAACATCGTAATTATCACGATTAAAATGTGTACCTACGCGTCTCAAATACTACAGGTAGCCTTGAATTGATAATAGTCAACCCGCAATGCTCTAACAATACGTTAACATAATGAAACATCGATTCACCGAAAAAAGTGAAGTTATTACATTCTGGATGTAAAAAAGTGTGCAAGAACTTATAAAATGCTGAATTAGCCGCCAGAGTAGTTAATTTTACATCTTGGCATTGCTATAGTAACTGCTCTGGCGGGTAGTTCAGCATTTTAAAATTACTCTTACACTTTTTTTACATCCAGAATGTTAAATCAACCTCACTTTTTTTCGGCGTTTTTATGGATTCTCAATGTTTCAAAATTAATGAGTTTTAACTTTTACCTCTCCAACTCCTTGAATAAATCGTACTGCTATCAAATAGTTGGGCCCTTGTTTAGCGGCCCACGGTATAGCGAGAGTGAGAACAGACGTCACGAGCAGTCCGATTCCTAGTGTGTGTTTGCCGCCGAATCGTTGCGCTAGTATGCTGCCGGGAAGCTGGGTTAAGATATACCCGGGGTAGAATGATGATAGGATAATCCCCTGGGTTCGTTCATTCCAGTCAAAATATTCCTGGAACTAAAATTAATTCATTTTTATCGTTTGGGTCAGATGGTGACTGTGTTTAGTAGTGGAACTGGCTGCTGATGACATGCCAGACGGCGATTTCCGGCAGCCATCCAAAAGTGTATACACAGTCTATAGTTATATCTAGTTATAACTTATCTCTTGTAATTTTACTGTTTTCTTTTATGCTATCTCTCATTCAATTTGATGTAATTTTATTATGTATTTGAACCGTTTGGTGGCAAATAAACCAAAATTCGGAGGAAATGATCTGTGTGCCATCGTACCGGGACAGTACCCTCGTACTCAAGGATCAATGACTTTCTGATGCATAAATATAAATAATGTGTATAAGTCAGAGGTCGTCGCCGATGAAATGCCTTCAATTTAGAGAGTATGCAATCCGCGAGTGTGCCGGTCGCTTTGCCGCCGCCAGCACCCCGGGCCCTGCTGAGCGCTTATCTGGCCCTGCCTCTGAGCCCATACAATGATCAAATAATTTGACAGTTTACATCTGTATATTTGAAATCTTCCTCTTACTGATGTATTCAATTATGTTTTGCTATAATCACAATGAGATCTAATTTATTGAATGGTGATTCACAGTTAGTGCTGACTGAGCTTTTTCACGTAATATTAAAATATTAATGTACTCCTAAAATAGTATGCCCATAAACATAAGAACTTGAAATCATATTTAAAAGACTTACAAACTTAGCGGTAGGAACGAATGTTATATTCCCTTGATCAGGCATGGGCATGTCATATCAATCTTAGACGTGTTTTGAGCCGTTTTCTGCAAGACGGGACGCACCATCTGAACAATTGCAATGTTGAAACAAGAGCGCATGGCAAATGCTGCAACCATGCATGAAAATCCCAAAATAGCGAATACATATCGCTGGGGTACTCGAGCTGTAAAATCAAAGATTTTGAGGAGTCAATAAGCCGCAGGTAGTTATTGAGGATGAGGGAAGAAGGTATGTGAGGGGTTCAAGGAGGGGCGATACAAGAATTATTAAGGATTTGCAATCGCCGGCAATTTTCAAGACACTAATGGAAAAATAGAAAAACATAAAATTCAAAAATAAAAGAACACGATTAGAGCAATAATTATTTTACCTTTCATATAAACAGACACATTTTCCTCTGTATAATATGGTAGTTCCCGGCACACCTAGGAGGATGTGCGATGAATGCACGACAGAGTACATAGAGTCGTAATGTGAATAGGTGAGCTGGAACCATTTCCTGGACGAGGAGTTCCGAGCCCGGTGTGTGCCGAGTTTTGGTAACTTTTTCATTACATTTTCGATCCAAAATGGCAATGTAGAATGCGTGATGATTCCTATCCTCTTTGTTTACATTGCATGGCCGGGTCCCCGTTTATCGCAAACAATCGAAAAAGTGACCCGGCGTGACACAGGAGTCTCCGAATTCGAGACCTGCGGAAAATGCTTAAAAGTGGTCCCAGCTCTCCCACTCACATTACGACTCTATGTGCTCTATGAAGCACGACCATTTGGATCGGACAGACAACTAAACTGAGGCAACTAAACTAACTCAGTGACAAAGAGTGAGAGTATCACAAAAATGAAGGCGTTTTAAGCCGAGATCGTGCCAATCAATGATTTTACATTATTGCGCTCTATCGAAATAACGTGTAAGCCGCTTGCTAAGTGCTGGTGCAGGTTTGCATGGTTACTTGCGAAAAATAGAAGTAATGCATCATTCTTTAACTAAACAGATGCACTTGTGTTTTCCACCCTATTTTGTTTGGAAAAAAATGATTCATTATTTTGTTTCGAGTATTTGTTCATTTTTATCTACCTAGGAGTTTATTTATTTATTTTAGCCAATTCAAATGTTATCTTCATCAAAACACAGCGTTGAGTCATTGTATTACAGTCATACTGCAAGGAGAATGAATTTAATGCTGATAGAAATTAATTGATATCAACACAAAATTTGCAGCCACACCCACATTGCCTTAACCCAAGGTAGACATTAATCAACATTAAAAACAATGCATAACATTATTCGTCATTGCCAAGCTACGCAAAGCTTTTTGGTATAAAAAATATTTCGAATAGAGTTCTGTAGCTCGAATTTCAAATGTTGACCTTACTTAAGGCAGCCTTTCTGATTGAGCCCGAGTTTTCAAACATTTTTCATCTGATTTTTCATCCTTTTTGCTGGAGAAATTCATTTTTACATTCTGTCTGGATTCAATCGAAATATTCTCGCGTAAATTTTGGGGATGTAAACAGTAAGCAGTGCGTAAAGTTTTTATCATCCTACAGCTATTAGTCATAAGAAGGATCATACTCACTCTAGCACTCACCATAAGAGTAGAACGGTGTTTTACGAGTACAAAATTGATCTAGGGCCATCTTGTTTGATTAGAATACACATAAATGCTGAAATTCCGAAAACGCACCTTTTAGATTCTAATGATTTATCTGGAAAAAGATCATTTACTTTCAACGCTTGTGCGACAACCTCACACTAAGTCATCGCAATCACACGACAGTTGCATTCATAAGGTTAAGACGCACAACTTTCAGGGTGAAGGAAATGTCTCTCCTCCGAACTTTTACATCATGAACGGTCGTGTTATCAAATGCATCTGTAATGGCTCTAGATAAATTACGGATTGACTATGTTGTATAACTGAAAAAAATTATGCACCTTCCTCCGAATTAATAGTCACGCCTTTGTCGATGTTATGAGTCTGCGCGAATTTTGAATGAGTATGGTATAGAGGTAGGTCAAAATTACAAAAACAGGTGAAAATTCTAATATTAGAACAGGCCAACTCAGCGAGATAATGCCACTGAACCCATTGTGAATTTTTTGCCTACTATACATCATCATTCAAAATTATCATTTACTTAAATCAGCAGTCATATACTGTACATCTGACCTTGAAAGAACCCCGTGTCAGTGCTGTATTCTGTTCTATTCAGTTAAATACTTGTCAGTGCTAATTTGCCTAATACCTGTTCGTTCGTGAGTAAAATGTCACTATATTTATTGCATGATATAATGTTCAATTGAATCGGCTCCTGCGAAAACCGCTAATGTCCATTTTCTCTAATTTTGAGAGAACTGCAAAAAACTGTAGGAGCCTTTTAAATGCGGAATTAAAAAATGTTCAGAAGTTAATTATTACAGGAAAGGATTGCAGAAAAGGATCCCTAACAGTTTTCAGCTCCTCCTCTGTCTGGGACGGAATAATTAAAAAGAAAAGACTCTGGGCACTAGCGGTTTTCGCATGATTCGTGAAAATCTTCGAGTTTTGGAACCGTTTGATACTTTCAAAATTCATTATGAAGGTAAAAAAACGGTAGATTATCATTCAAATAAAGTTGTAAAACTAAAATTCTTGACAATTGCGGCACTTAAAGCAAGTTTCATCACGAAACGACCAGCAATAAACTGGACATTAGCGGTTTTCGCATGATTCGTGCATGGTCGGTTCTAAATCATCGAAAACGCATATTTTTCAGTATGCCTTTCGGGTGAAGAAAGTTACCCTTACGTATTTCGATGCGCTGAATCCGATTATGACCTCCGTTTTTTTCCATCAGCCTCCAATTTTCCGGAAGAGCCGATTTTACTCGGAAAAATGACCATTTTGGGGCATTTTCGGTGTTTTTCCGACTGCTATCCTATGCATAATGCAGATAAAATTTTTCGTAGCTACGAGATTCGATTATGCCGATGTCTTTTTAACTGATGAGTCCGGAAATGACCTTAATTTTTCCCGTTCACCTCTCAGTTTTCCGGGAAAGCAACTTCATCCCGGGAAAATGAGCAAATCCGACGCATATTTGTCGTGCATGCAATGTATTTTTATAAATTTTCCTGGACCCGTGGTAGCATGTAACTCATGTATTTTGAGCTGCTAAATCTGAATATGACCTCGGTTTCTTTTTATCACACTTCAGATTTTCGGTAAAGCCGAGTTTTCCGAGCCTAAAATTGCGTATTGTAAAAGCTTTGCCGGATCGAAGTGTATTCAAAATTCATTGTATGAATGTCTCCGACATGTGATACATCGGTTCCTTTGTATTTTGATCTGTTGAATTCAAATATGATCCCAGATTTTTCCGATCACCCATCATTTTTCCGGAAAAGTCGCTTTTCCTAGGAAAACGCTCTTTTCAGATATTTTTGCGAAGTCGAAAATCTGAAGTGTGATAAAAAGAAACCGAGGTCATATTCAGATTTAGCAGCTCAAAATACATGAGTTACATGCTACCACGGGTCCAGGAAAATTTATAAAAATACATTGCATGCACGACAAATATGCGTCGGATTTGCTCATTTTCCCGGGATGAAGTTGCTTTCCCGGAAAACTGAGAGGTGAACGGGAAAAATTAAGGTCATTTCCGGACTCATCAGTTAAAAAGACATCGGCATAATCGAATCTCGTAGCTACGAAAAATTTTATCTGCATTATGCATAGGATAGCAGTCGGAAAAAACACCGAAAATGCCCCAAAATGGTCATTTTTCCGAGTAAAATCGGCTCTTCCGGAAAATTGGAGGCTGATGGAAAAAAACGGAGGTCATATTCGGATTCAGCGCCTTAAAATGCATAAAGATCACCCAATTTCATCCAGGAGACATTTTTTTATTTTGGTTTGTTGTACAGTATAATGAGGCATATAACGAAAGATGGACATTAGCGGTTTTCGCATGATTCGGACCACGACCCCCCCTGAAAAAGGCTTCAAACCTAAGGAACAAACATTTTCACCACATTAATGAGTGTGTCTAACCTCCGAGAGTATTTTAACCCAAAAATCTCAAAATTGAAAAAAATGGACATTAGCGGTTTTCGCACGAGCCGATTCAATTATAATGATGCTTAAAATTTTGAAACCCAGCTTCATAGCGGTAGTTTTCAATCATGGTTTTTTTCTCACTGTTGCTTGTCCTCCAACCGATGAAGTACCAGTTGATTCCACTGCATGGAGGCATTTTTCTCATTTCCCAGTGATGAGCCGTAAAACAGGGGAAAAATCCCCAGGGTGGCGAATGGCTTTTAAGGCGCCTTGTGACAAAATTGTGTGTTTTAATTGTCTGCTTTACTTGATTTGCATGCTGCGATTGCGTGTTCAAAAAGCAGTTCAATACCTGGAGTTGTCATGTTACATCAAAGTATATGACAGCTTTACGAATGTATCTCGAAAGTTCACTCAAGTGGCATTGAGAGGTTATATGCTAATCAACTTACTCACTTTTATTCAAGTAAAAGCTAAGCTCATAAGCTCCGTGATAAAAGTTAACTTGAACTCACGTTTTTACACTAATACAGGAGATAAGATATAAATGTGTCTCAGGATGATGTGTGACAAAAAAGGCATAAAGAAAAGCTTCTGGTGATTTTTTCTTGGTCAATCCTTCTCTCGGAAGTCAAAATCTGTTTATTACTTTATGTTGAAGATTAAAATTCATACTCTTCTCACCTTTTCGAGAAAAGTAAAATAATGATAAATGATTGACCTGATGAGCGTGAGTTCGTCCAATTAGATTATATTTTGCAATAAGGAACCTCTGACTATCTCTGGCTATCTCTGACTCCTCTGTAAAAGCACATATCTGCATAGGGAAACCAATGGCATGTATATTGTTTCTGAAATGGGCCAGAAATAGTGGTACCTTATTGCAAAATGTAATCCAATTATGACGGATGAAAGTCAATGCGAGCCCTTGTAAGGTGAGTTTTTGCAAATTATGTGAAGTTTGCTCAACCCATAATATGTTCTTAAGGCGAGTTTGAGCGTAGACCTCCGCATGTAATTTTTACATCGAAGGAAAGATATCAGTCCGCGGTCTAATATTGTCTCTAGTTAGAAAAGTCACCATTTTATTAAACGATCCCTTAGCTAATCGATGTTAAGGTCATACGATCAATTTTACTTGCTGCAAGTTTAAATGTTTGCTTTTCATTAAGAGAACATAAAACATATGGACAACTTTTGAGAAGGATGAGAAAAAGGGGAGAAATTCTACTACCGCGACCGCATCTCAGGCTTATCATTTTCCAATGGTAGTTGAATATGCCATTGTATGATTTTCTGTATAGAAAGCACACAATTTTTCACAAGAGATTGTCAAAGGTGCGAAACGGCTTTTGCAAATAGTTTTCAGCTTCTTCCGAAATTTTAATCTCCTATTCAATTTTGTCTATGAATGCCGAAAATTGGCAACATGTCGAGACATGTTAGATCACGTGCTCTTACGTGACTCAACAATGTTAGAAAGCACGGGCAAAACTTGAGTGTTTTATCTTGAAATTCGTTTGAGAGGATTAACTAATTACCTCAAAGATAGGCAAACAACGAGATTATTTCCTGCAGCGTCAATCAGTTCAGACACTCGAAAATTTTCGATCATCTTGACGTAAATTTGCTCCTCGTCGGATATCTTTGGCTCAGAAGCTGTCAGGTGCTATTTTAACACGTGTCATTTATTGACCTTTCTCCGTGGAAGGGAAATGGAGAGATTCTCGGACGTGATTGATGAAATCTGCAGAGGTTTTGCCCAATAAGGCCGCAGGGTGACTTTCAGCTTCAAAAATGATACTTTTTCATTGGATGTCACGCTACCCACATAGCACAGAATCTTTTGTCAATACTGATACATATTGTTGGATGTTGACACGATATCACCAACACTAATGCAGTATGATATTAAGATTGTCGGATAAAAGGTTTACCGCGTCAGCATTAATATAACACAGATACCTTCAATATATCAAACAACAGTATTGAGTCAATGCTGACGAGGTAAGGTTTGTGTAACACTGACGCTCTTGACAGCGACTACCGCGGCACTTGAATTTGGCGCTATAAATTCACCAATCAAAATTAAGAGTTGGCGCTCTCGCGCTCTTTTGGCGCCAACCAGCCATAACATAACCAACAAAAACAATCCCGTGATAAACTAACCTCTCTCTTAACATAGTGCTGAACACTTGCCTCTATACAGTTCTCTACAAAAAATTTAACTTTAGTGCGTCTTCACAGGTCTCATCTTTCCAAAATACTGAGGAAAAAGGTAAGAAATGGACGTTAATCTCTCCACCATTGTTCATTTCTAAGCAGTAATGTCTGATAAACTATTCTCCAGCCTTCATCCAAAATCTAGGCATAGGAAGGTCGCTAAACAACTGCGTGACATTGCTGCCCGCAATGATAGCAATGATTCTGTCTCTGCTCTACCTCGCTCCCAACAGTTGTCAGTGCAACATCCACTGTTGAACCCATAAGTAGCTGTGATAATTCTTTTCATCTCCCCCCAACTGAGGAACCCCCTCGTAAGAGAGTCTTGCAGGGTACAAGTGGTATTGCTGAGGCTCCTACTTATCTTCTCACTGAGGAAGATGTAGCTTCTGATTCTGATTCTGACGCTGGACTTCTTTCGTCAGAGCTTCTCGAGCTTCTGGATGATTCACCAGACTCAGATTTTTCCGAAATTGAGGAGGAAGCTTCTGTTGATATCTCAGATCCTGTGGAATCCATCTCGGATCGCCTAAGAAGTTGGGCAGCTCAGTATAATATCTCTCTCATAGCTTTGTCTGCCCTTCTGTGTATTCTAAGAGTTTTTGAGTGCTTCAGCCGTCTGCCTAAAGATGCCAGAACCTTTCTTCGCGCACTCAAATCCGTCAAAGATAATTTAAGGGATGTAAATCCGGGTCAATACTACCACTTCAGCTTAAAAAGTGGTATCATACGAATGCTGGAAAATGTTATTGTGTTTGGTCTAGAAGAGATAGAATTGGTAATCGGCATAGATGGGTTGCCCCTGTTTGATAGTAGCTCCACTGAATTATGGCCTATTTTAGCTTCCATCATAAGTATACCCACCATTGTAAACAATGTTTTTCCTATAGGTGTGTATTCTGGACCTAAAAAACCCCTAAAGTGCGCCGAGTTTCTCTCTGACTTTGTCGTAGAAGCCAAGTCCCTAATTGCAAATGGTATTGATGTAAATGGTACTCACTTAAAGGTTAAAATTAAAGAATTTTCTTGCGATGCTCCGGCCAAAGCATTTATTTTAAATATTAAAGGTCATACAGGGTATTTTTCTTGCACGAGGTGCAAGCAGGAAGGTGAGTACTTCGAGAATAGGGTGACTTTTCCTGATACATCAGGGACTCAGAGAAGTCACCAAGAGTTTTTGAGGTATGATGATGATGAATTTCACCATGGTCCAACACCATTGATAGCTATTCCTGGTCTGCAGTTCTGTTCCTCTTTTGCGCTTGATTATATGCATTTAGTTTGTCTTGGTGTAACTCGTACACTATTTTTTATTTGGCTATTTGCAAAACCTCCCCTCAAACTGTCTGCTTTTTTCATCAATAAAATGTCAGATCAACTCATTTTTCTCAGTTCCTTCAAGCCGTACGAATTTTGTCGCAGACACCGAAGCCTTGAATTTGCGAAACGCTTCAAAGCAACTGAGTACCGACAGTTATTATTGTATACAGGTCCTGTCGTACTATTGAATCACATCAGCGATGAGCACTATAATCACTTTTTGTGCTTACACGTTGCCATGACCATTTTACTAAGCCCAAAATTGCAAAACAAGTATCATGATTATGCTAAAGATCTTTTGAAGCACTTTGTTGAGTCCACTAAAACCCTGTACGGACAAGAATTTTTAACGCATAATTTTCATGGGCTCTTGCATTTGGCAGATGATTTAGGTTATTTTGGATCGCTTGAAGTTTGCAGTGCTTTTAAATTCGAAAATTATTTAGGGCAGTTGAAGAAACTCATTCGTAAAGGCCAAGGTATTTTGCAGCAATTAGTGAGAAGAATGTGGGAACAAGCCTTCATCATAAAAAAAGAGTCGATTAATACGAACAATGGTCTCTCTGGTAAACATGATTTAGGTCCCCTTCCTGGAAATTGCACCAACCCTCAGTATAAGTTCATGTCCCGCACTGGGTTTAAATTATCAATAGAGAAACCAAACAATTGCTGTGGAACCAAGACTGGACAAATTCTGTTAATTGAAAATATTGCTTATTTTGCCTCCAACAATGAGCCAGTTGTGATTGCGAGAGAATTTTTGTGTAAAGAAAACTTTTACCAAAGTCCTTGTGAAAGTTCATGCTTAGGTATTTATAAAGTTAATGGACTCTCAGGATTAAAGGTGATTCCAGTGTCAGATATCACTCATAAATATTATCTTCTTCCTCTTCAACCTGGCTTTGCTGTTTTCCCTATTTTGCACACTGAGCTATAAAAATTCATGATTATTTCACAAGGAGGGGCTTGGAGGACAAGTGGGACAAGTGCAGTTTTTGCTATTTTAAGAAATACGTGCTTAAAGTTTCAAAATTACTTCTGAATCTCACGGCGGAAAGAAAGTTCAAACTTACTTTCTGATGCTTAAAAATTTTATTATAGTGGTGAATTTTTCACAGAATATATTTTAAAAATAGTTTTAGGTGAAATCATTATCACCTAAATTTTTCCAAGTAGATACTGCACTTATCCCACTTGTCTTCCAAGCCCCTCAATTATATCAGCGCACAAATAACCATTACGAGTGCATGTAGGGTTCTTTTTCAAAGGAAGCTGTTAATTTTCTCCAGGGCGAAGTTCACCATTTTTCTAATAAAGTTGTAATTTTTAAGTGCTCAAAATTTTGACTCTAATTAAACTTTTTGACTTTGTAAAAAAGTTCTTAGTTTAGTTTTGTTCTTAAAGCAGTATTAATGAATCTGCTGTGTTGGATTTTTGAGGTTCATATATTGGAGTATTTAGTTTTATCTTCAAAGCAATATCAATGAATCTGCTGTGTTGGTTTTTTGAGGTTCTTATATTAGAGTGTGCAAGATTACCCAAGTACATTTCAATAGTGTAATCGTGTTTTAAGTGATATTAATGGATGCTGGGTTGGCTTCAAGTAGTATTTTTCCATCTCGTCAGCAGATGCAAAGCAGTACTTCATCAGATGAAGGAGGAAAGCAATTTTTCGGTTTTTATTATTTTTTGTGTACCATAAAGTATCCTTACTTATTTTACTGACTTATTTACCGATATCTGTTGTAACTTCGATTGTTGGAGCAGGTAGTATCAGAGTCAGAGTCACTCGCAGAGCGATATCACTGGAAATAATAGCTAGGTTGCAGTTTGGCTGAAAAATGTGTGTTGCCTTTTCTAGTAAATTTAAGTTATTAAATAGTGAGTGTAATATGTCTCATAGTATTTTTTACCAAGTTACTTATATTTGAATATTTTCTCCCTCAAAAAACACTGCAAGAGGACATCATCGGGAGAGAATCATTCTTTTGGTCATAATTTACTATCCAACTCCAACGCGCAATAAATAGCTTTTTAGTCTCGGTAGTTTCTCCGGTAATGACTCAATCTCGATCAATTTTTTATTCAAAGTGATTCCATCTTACGACCTGAGTCAACGTTATATCTATCTGAGATCTGCATTACTCACATTCAAAATGGACAGGATGTATAGTATTATTCTTTCATTATACCCTCACCTCACCCTTTCCATAAATTCGCATTCCTTGTGGACACAAATCCTCATCTTGGAGCATGATCTATCACAGAGTCATTCAGATCTGATATCTACGGTGAAAAAACAAGGACACGCATCTCATTTGTGGTATTTCAAAATCGTCACTCTCATTATATTTAATTTAAAAAGAACAAATCAACACTATATTTTAACATTTTCACAGATTGTTCCTCACACAGAGAAGAAAACTTAGGGAGGTTTCCAAGAAAAATGAAGTTCAATACTTTCCCATTTAAAAATTATATTGAAAAAACAGTTTGCAAAATGAGATTTTTTAAATGTCCATTTTGCTACATTATAATGGCTTGAAATCGTTTAATTAGAATGCAACTTTACGCTGAACTGAATTGCTAAAAATATCGGAAAGTGTTTTTGGCCAAATAATGATCAACATGCAATTTTCCTGCCCAATTCGACGCAGGTCCATGCATCCGTGCCTCTCGCTCTTAATCACAGTAAGAGCTCACATTTATATGGTGAAACTATAAAATCCGGTACTTCGGTTGGCAACGTTACAAAATTCCTATCGCAAATGATGATTTCAAAGGTACCTGATGATCATTGTTATTAGACAAAATTTTGAACAATCAGACATTTGCCACCTAAATGTTGACCTAACAGATTTCTACAGTTTTTGTCAGGAAGAAAAACGGGGTTTTTCTCATAATTGGAATCAGCATGTTTGTTGATAATACATTGACTTTTTTTAGAATTCTTTTAATACATCGTTCTTAAGAAACTCCAAAAACGGGGGAATCACCCCACTGTGGTGAATCGTACTTATACTGCTTTGAAGTTAAGTACGTTTAACTTTCTTCAAAAGGGTGAGGACGTTTGACTGATGCATGTTTTAAACCATTTAAATGGAAGTGCAAGGTGAATGACGATGTTTTGAAGGGTGTGGAACATTTCGTCTGCGTTAGGAGTGCTTGAAATGGATCTGAATCATTAGGCGAGCCGACTGAAAACGGTATGATTTTTTCCTGACAAACCGTATCTGCTGTTTGAAGAACACTTCAGCTTGCAACAGTTGTGTTTCTGATTGCTGATGCCAACATTGTAACAAACTCTTAAATATCAGATAGAGTGCTATCGAGTTTTTCATCAATGTTTTATCCCTATGAGTTGCCAAATCTTTTATCTCCCATGACGTGACCTGTACTTGTTTGCGACGCATTCCTAAAACCATACAAACTATTTATTTGAAATGTCGATTCTAGTTGGAAATTAAATGAATTTAATATTGGTGTTAGGAGCAAATAAATGAAATGTAAAAGGTGGACCTCTCACACGTTTACTTTGTGGGAGAGAACAGAGAGAAAATCATGCATGTGGAATAAATTATGATAGTGTACGAGGATAAGGTAGCCACGAAGAGAGAGGAAAAAAAGAAAAATGATAAAGATAAAAGAAAATATAATACTTTAGATACTAAAATACAAAATTATTTTCAACAAATTTCTAAAAAAATCAATCTTTAAATTAATAAAGAAACTAAAGGACAAAAGAAAGGATGCTAACAAGTTTGAATAAATTAACAAAATAGATGAAACAAACGTTTAAATGAAATACAGTTTACAGTTTAAATGAAATACAGTCAAGCACACCAACCATGGTGAATCGCTCGTTTAAACGACAAGCTCTTGCATTCCGGTATGCGACGGTATTTGACATCAATAAATTCATTTATTTACATTCTAGCAATATGGCACTACCAGATACATAAAAACCAGAGTAGAGGTCACAAGTTAATTTCTTAAAAGTCCTCATACTTTTTTCGATCAATGAGAGATACTGATTCACGGATCAAATAATACGAATCGTCCCTTCGTAGAGCTTGGAAGCAAAAATCAATGACATATTTCAATACAATAATGGAAAAGTACGATTTTCAATTCATAATAATTATGGTTTTTTCTCAGTAGGAATTCGAAGTAAAAAATACATTTTCTTGCTGAAGATAGAACATTGAATATTCATCTAAACCTCATGGCGTTTACTCTAGAGCGTGCTTTTTTTCACACAGCCCTCCCACAGTAATGTGTTTCCGCTGTGCTCTGAAAAATTCCCGAACTGGATTTGAGCTATCAGAGCTTCTTCCATGGTTTTTTTGTGGTTTAAGATAAAACTCCACATCTTAATTTTCCTTGAATGTCAATCAACATTTTCATCCACCTCACCTGACTTCCCCATGATCAAAATGCGTCGATACAAGTAAACTTTTGTGGTTGGTCTATATTAAAAAAAAGTTTACTGCAAGGCCGTAAAATTGCAATGCCCACGTTTTGGCAATCAAAATTTTTTGCAAAATTTTTCAAATGGTTTGCAACAAAAATGTCATTTGTGAACGAGAGAGCATAATCAGTATAAATTCGACATTCACAGTAGAACTTTTGCTTGAAGCTATCCCAGGGGGTCATGGACGGTTCTAGAGGAGGTATTCTGGGGGTGCCTCATTCGTTCAACCTTGTGGTGGGGGTCCGAAGGCGCTGCCTCCAGCAAGGGTTCTTCCACGGAAAATATTTTCATTTTCATTTTCCGAGGTTACAAAATTACTCTCACAGTTAGCAGCATGCTTGTTGTATAAAAGAGGACGCATTTCTTTTCAGTCTCTCAAAACTGCAGATACTCATGATTGATGAGGTACAGGCACCTGTAGATTTCAAAAAGGATTTATAGGGTAAAAATACCGTCTATTTTTTGCATTTTGCTTAACGATGTTTTCCACCTCCCAAACCCTTTATTTTACAATTCTAGTAACCGTAATAGATTTTTCTTTGGGGGTGAGCGGCACCCCTTGATGCCTCCATAGAACCGTCTGTGTAAGCAAGGGATAATGGTCAGGCGAGGGCTACTCAGGGGAAATTCTACAAAACGACTTGTGACGTGGTGTAGGAACTTGGACTAGACTGATTTAAGGACTACGTCATTCAATAGATCGATATATTTGCTGGTTCAATCGTGAAAAAAAACATAACCTAATCTCAAACAATCAACCTCTGATTGGCTGTTTTATTTACACCGCGCTATCAAAGCGCCAAAGGCGAGCCAAAAGGACCGTTTGGATTTCGATTATCTTATCACAACGTATCGAATGACGTAGCCACCAGATCAGTCTCTTGAGGCAAGGAATCACAGTCTTTTCACGGGTGCAGATTCGACTTGGCCGTCGACATGGGACGGGGTGAGAGGTCTCATTTGACCCCTATGCTCTTCTCCGGGTCATCTTGCGTCGTGTTGTTTTCCTTCTCCTTGAGCGTTCTCTTGTCGTCCGTGCTCGAGGTCTCCTGTTCGGACGAGTCGTTCCACGGCTGCACCTCTCCCGTTCCGTAGAAAATGTACACGAAGTTCGTCAACGTCAGGATCACGAACATAATCCAGAACACGACCCGCCATTCTTTGAGTGATCTCTGTGGAAGGGAAGAGAAAGTATTTTTAGCTGATTGAATCAGACGTAATTATTCGCCGCTAGACTGACATGAGGGCGTAACTGCACTTAGAAATGAGCCTGGGAAAGCATTCAATGATATGGACAACAGGGTTCATCTCAAAGTGTAGTTACGCCCTTATGCGCGGAGGGCGACGTATTGAGAATCTTCTTGATTCTCATCGTCTTTGTCAGGAAAATACTCGGGAAAAAATGATCGTTCTGATTCACAAGTTTAAAAAAAAGAAAGTTCAAAGTTAAAAAAAGTGTCCGACATGTTTGAATGTAGGTTTACGATAAAAAAAATGCTAATTTAACCACCCCCGCGGTTAAATTGGCTTTCCACTTTTGTAAAATTTACGTTTGAAACATATCTTAGTTTTCCAAAGAACAAATAAAGTATGACGGGAAGTCTGCTACGTCGCGAAGAGAGATACGTGGTATTGCACTTTGGCCATCAATTTGATTATATTAGAGAGGTGCCGGTGCCTTAGCAGCATTGGTAATTTACACTTCTAAAATTGAAGTACAGGTTTTGAGACTATGTTACAAAAGAGGTAAATTTTTTTTTTTTAAAAAAAAAGAGAAGAAGAACTTAAAATCCAGAGGACAGGAAGGAAAACAGAACCAAAGAAAATATTAAAAGAATGTTTAATGGTGGGGAAAAGTTTTTCTGCCATTTGGCAAACAAGTCGACCTCAAATATATCACTGAATCAATAATATGCGCATAAGGCGCCGCATGGATACGACGAATCACTTCTCTCAAGCTGTTGAAGCATCAGCCCGCAGGGTCGTGTTTTATTTTAGTTAGTACCTTCCGGGACGTGTTTTGTCTATCGCATTACCGCCTTATTACTATGACGCAAAATGAGACACTCGAAAAATACGTTCATTCTCAAATCGTACATTCATCCGCCTGCTGGAATTGCACAATGCCAGCACAGTGGTCGAGGTTTCTACTTTTGAGACCAATATTTAAAATAATTTTTGGAATTGATTGGAAGAATAGTTGAGAGAGTGACAAACACAAAGATGAAAATGTGTTTGATGTGTGTCCAAAATGCAACCACGAAAGCATGCAAAAGATAGCACTTACGGCTGTCTTGCCTAACATGGCCTGGCGTGAAAATGAAAAATACCCTTTTTATATGAAATAAAATCAGTTGATTTTTCATCATCCGAACAATTTCTAGGAGTCTCTCAGACGATTATTGGCAATTTGACAAAGAACAGAGGCTTCCTTCAATACAATTTTCTGGTCAGAAGCTTCTGAGCTCGTTTTCTCAAAACTTCATTTTTGCACTTACTGCTTTCATCGCTATTACGATAGAAATTATTACTGTTATGCCGCGCTAAGGAAAAACGCCGTATGAACATTCGAAAGTTGCAACCCTTTTTCTTGATAAAACATGTATTTTTGACGACATTTATGCAAATTTTTCTCTGAAATTTTCACATATTTTAGATTAAATTGCGTAAGAAATTTCCTGGAACTTTTTGACAAAAATATTCACAATGGAGATGTTGCATGTGAGAAATTTTCAATTTGACTGTTGATTCTAATGTAAAAGTTTGCGAGAAACACGATGGTGCCATTGGTTTTCTCTGAAATCAACTCTTAAGCTCAAAAAAAGCTCTCAAAGCGGAGGCCAAGCCAGCTCAGAGGCCAAAATGGAGGGGATATCCCACGCTATCCTGAGAGTCCACGTCTACATCAAGACAAACTCTCCGTGCAAAGATAGGGAGCAAATACATTGCAGGTCTGCCACTTTATTTAGGGACTCTAAAATTGAAAACACGGCAGCCCTGTCAATGTATTTGCTCCCTATCTTTTCATGGAGAGTTTGTCTTGATGTAGTGGTGGACTCTCAGGATAGCGTGGGGTACCCCCTCCATTTTGGCCTCAACTTGAGAGCTTTTATGAGCTTATGGGAGTTGATTTCAGAGGAAACCAGTGGCACCATCGTGTTTTTCGCGAACTTTTACGGAAGAATTAATAGTCAAATCGCAAATTCCTCACACATGCAACACCTCCATTTTCCCAGTACATTCAGTTTTTATCGATGGAAACTCGGCAACGTCTGAAGGTTCATGCGGCGTTTTTCCTTAGCACGGCAGCGTTTGTCTCTGTTCAGAACCCTTCGGAATCACCTGTGCGGGTTCCGTCCTCGAGAGGATGGTCTCGAAAACCGCTCAATTACCGAGTATTGAGCGAATTCTGCGGTATTTGCCAGGGAAGATATCGTGGTTGGAGTAGGTGACGGCTAATTATAAACGGCGCGACACGCGTTCCGACGACGCGTGACGCTAGCGTGCACGAGCCAATAAATGGACGTATTTATGCTAAAAGGAGATATGTGCAAGTGGAAAGATGGGGTGTGCTCGTTAGTTGGGTGATAAGAAACAATGTAAAAGTGGATATAGCTCCTTTTGAGAAAATTGAGAAGCGGGATTTTCTATTAAATCAAAAGGAGCTAAACGGCAAAATATGCTAACTCATGAGCCGCGGGCATGGCAAGAGAGCCTTGTGCACAGGGCTCACGAGTTACAGCGCCCCGACGACCATCTCCCCGTCGTTAGAGTGCGCACTCATTGCCGCTGACGTCACTGGCGCACAATATTCCCCATTCATTCTTATGGCCCGACCACTAACGAGCACACCCCATCTTTCCACTTCCACATATCTCCTTTTCGCATAAATACGTCCAATTATAAACGGCGCGACACGCGTTCCGACGACGCGTGACGCTGGCGTGCACGAGCCAATAAATGATCTCTAACTGCGCGGCAATTGAACCACAAAAGAGACCGCGCTCCATCTTAAGTCAGGGAAAAACGCGGTGAAAAGACACCTTTTGACTTTTGAAGAGATTCAGACTTTGATACTTTAAATTTGAGAACGTACACCCACAAGAAAAATTTCCTTTATTTTTTTATTTTTTTTTTTTGTGGAAATCAAATGAATCTATCTAAAAGTATTCTTTTTTTATTGGGATGTAGAAAAATTTCGCTGAAAGCTCTAATCAACGTTGGTACTGTTAGTTGATTGATCGCAAACACATTGATGGCCAAACTCAAAATGACGTATCTCAATATTCGAGGTTGCAGTTTGCCTGTCTTACTTTATTCTTCAATTGGGGAATTTATCAAAGATATATCTTGAAACTATGCAGTAGTTCATCTTTCTTATTTGAATACCTAAAGAAAATTTCAAGCTCGAAAACTTTACATCCTGAGAATATAAACTTAACTGCGGAGACAGTCAAGTGAGCATCTAGGGATCACTAGACACATTTTCGATATTCTAGATGCTAAAGCAGCGTATTATTTTTTCAGCGAGCCATATCTGAAAGTTTTAAGAAAAATCATCTAGAACTCTTCTAAAAAATGAATTTTTAATCGAACTTGGTGAAATTTGAGGTTTCATACGGCGTTTTTTTCTTGGGATGATAGATCACTCGTTTTTCACGGATGACCCTCCGAAACACTTGATGCCTTTTTTTCACGCACTGGAAAAAAAAAAACACATTGGATCTACAGTCGAGACTCTTAAAAAAATCGACAAGAAGAAGTACTCTTGATTCAATCAGAATCTAGCTTAAATCAAGAACCAAGCCTCTTAATTTAAGCGGATTCGTTTTGATTCAAGCAAAAATCCGATTGAATCAAGAGTATTTTTTCTTGTCAATGTTTTCAAGAGTCTGGACTCTAGATCCAATGTGTTTTTTTTTTTCCAGTGCGTTAACAAATGCTAAAGTATCTGTGCTGATAAATAGCTTACATTTGGTGTAAGAATTCCGACGATGTAGGGGGTGCCCATGCCAGAAATGCAGCCAATACCGTTGACGAGAGCCATGATGGTGCCGGAGTAGTTGGGGCTCAGATCCAAGGAGTTTACGCGAAGACTGGCGTAGCAGAAGCCCATGAAGCCCATACCTGCCGTGAAAAGCACCGAAACGGCCACTTTGTCGCAACCAACGTATGAGGCAGCCAGGCAACCTAATCCAGGTACCACAGCCCCTGAAACAGCCCAAATGCTCGATGTGAGTCAATTTCAATTCAACACAGAAAAAAATTATATATATAAAAAAAACAATAACATGTACAGAAATTAAAAAATCCGTAAATTCGAACCATACATTTCGTCGCTTGGCTGACGTAAGGGCGTAACTACACATTGAGATGAGCTAGGAGAAGCATTGAAACGTACGGAGGACAGGTTTCATTGCAGAGAGTAGTTACGCCCTGACGTCAGGTAGGCGACGATTTGTCTACTGACCAACTGTGCTAATTGCATGTCAATCTGTTGTGTATCGAGTACCGAAGACAACGCTCCAAACCAAACTTTGGATTGAAATATCCCTGGTCAAGTTCGGGTCGGACAGGCAACTAAAGTATCAGCGTGGTAAGGCGTGAAGTATCACGGAGAGCTGAAGGCGTCCGAAGTCGTGTCTTTTACCAAGGAGACCTTGACTGCATGCTCCTCTCCTCTCTTTTTTTTTTCTCCGAGAACTGACACATATCTGTACATAACTATTCTGAGCCATCAAGTCGCGTCGTATTTATCTAGAATAAATATCTAATTACTCGTTGGGTGTAGATGCCTGAACAAGTTTCCTTGATTATGAGTACGAATTACCGCGGTATTTCGAATCTCTGAATGCTTTTAATGAACATTTTACCTGATGAAAATTAAGCTCCGTCACTCAAAAATACACATTTGAAGCTTCTCAAAAACAAAATGACGCAACAGTCATTCAATTAACCGTCGAATTTGTCAGCTAAACATAGTTTTTATCGCGGAGTAAGTTTACCTCCGCGCATGTGTGAGCCTATTTTATCTTTATTTACCGTCAACAACGAAATCTAATCAAAGATTTTGGATAAACAGCCGGCTTGTGAAGCCTCGTTTTTCAGATTGCATCATTTGTAAATAGTGCACCACTACTATTTGAAAGAAAGGCAGGATATGCAACTCCCCCAGGCTTTGACGCACATCCATCACGGAGATTAAATCTTTAAGGTATCATTGTGACCACGTTAAAACAGGATTCAATGCATGAGAAACATCAAGACATCCATTTGAGAGACATTGATCTGATTGCTAAGTCAAATTTTGACAATCATGTATGAGAGTCGTCTTCGTGATTAGTGTCCCTAAATTGGAGTAAATTTTGTGTTGTGTTTTTAAGTGCTCACGATCAGTTGATTTAATACGGACTAGATGTTTCTAATTGAGTGTCTTAATTCAGAAGCCACCCATCGCGATGAAAGTAAAATTTCCATTTAGTGACGGGAAAGTTGTCTGCTAAGTGCATTTTTTCTCCATTTATTAACATTGAAAAAATAAGCACGAATTCTTAATTCACTCGAGAAAATCCCAATTCCCAGGTTTAAAGTATTCATATCTGAACTAGCTAATGCAAAATCAAAACGTGTCATTTTTCGGCTACAAGACTCTTTTGAGGAACTGCCTGGCACGTGTCAAAAACATGTTTCTTTTACCACCTCCTGCCTCCCTTCTCTCTCCCTCCCGAGTTGGGCACTCTGCCAAATGCACATTCAATCACATGCACAAATTCAATCAATTACTATTTAAATTGATTTTATCCTTCCAATCAATTTAATTCGACGATGAAGTAACCGAATCATTTAAAGTTGGACCGTTATTGCGTTATTCTTACTCACTAAATTCTTGATAGACGGTATTGAAGATCAATTAATGACAATGATATCTTCCGAAAGTTTGATTATCAGCATAAGCATCTTACTACACTCAACTTGATTCGATTTGACAACGATTTGATTCGTATTTTCGTCAAATCGAATCTACGTGTGGTCTACAATCAACTAAGTATGAGCGTGGACCAATGGCGTAGCGTGGTTCGCGATTTATCAATTGATCGGCCAATTGAAACCGTGCACGGTAAAGAATCGATTATTAAGGTGTTCGCAGCGAACACCCTGTTTAATCGATCTTTTTACCATAGGTTTAAATGGGATAACAATCGATGAATCGCAAAGCACGCCACGTCACTGAATTGTATGAACGCGGACCCTCTTGAAACGGTGTAGATTATAACAAACGTTGATTCTTTACCGCTGAGTTCGTATACCTCTATGAGTTCGACAGAGCTCCACTACCAGTATCGGAAAATGTTCTCTAAAGCTCATGATCAAGTATTTTAATGGAAAGTTTTGTCACCTACATAACTTATTTATTTATTTATTTTTTTGAAGCCCTCAAACCAACTGCAATGTTGAACCGACCCGTAAAGTTACGGTTCATCCCGCCTTCTTCAAGTTTGTAGAGGGAAAAATACCCTGTAATCTTCCATTCAATCTCATTTTGTGTCTGCCCGTAAGAAATCTGAAGTGTTTTGTTTTGCAATACCCTGATTCAGCTCATATTTTTAACGTTTTCGTCATTTGTTTGCTGATCCGTGTAACGCACTTCCATTGAATCGGCCGCTTTCAGTATATGAATGAATCACTGCGCTCTTTGCACGGCAAAACATTTTAGTTGTTTTTATTAATTAACATGAGCTGATACTCCTTTTTCTCATTGAAGCCCTCCCCAACTTCTCGTGAGAAACTAGAACAAGCGAGCTACCCTCCTCCCACCACCTTCCGGAGGGTAAAATAATACATGGATAGCCCCTTATCATATTTTTTATGAAAATAAGCAATGAAAAAAGCGGAGTTCATGATCGAAATATTTACCTAATGTCGCGAAAGAACGTCTTAAAGTTGTGATTGACATGTACTCTACTTTGAGGAGCCAGTCGGCAAGGGCACTAGTCGATATGGAGAAAACCCACATCACAAGGTACGGTAGTGATGATAAAATTCCATTCTGAAAAGAAAAATGGCGATTTTTAATTTTGTGAATCGGTCAAGTTTACGTTGATTTGATTCAGAAGAGAGAAACTTACCAGTAACTATCTGGATAACCATATAGGTACTCAGAATCAAACGTATTTCTGCTAAAAAGAACTTTGAGCATGGGATTTGCGTGCAATATAGTTCCTTTTAGCATAAATACGTCCAAATAATGTTTCATTTTTGAAAATATAACCATAGCTAAAAATAATATAATCATGCTAAAAGGAACTATGTGCATGGGGTTTGCGTGCAACATACTTCCTTTTAGCATAAATACGTCCAAATAAAGTTTCATTTTTGAAAATATAATTAGAGTATCATGAGGAGGAAAAATTTCAACTAAATTAACAATCGACTTACATTAAAAAGATAAATTGACAAGCTTGTAAAAAGTTGAAGTTAACAGAAGCTTTGAAATAATTAATGGCTTAAAAAGAGAAGCATAGGTAATAGTTTCAGTCATGAATTAATACCTGAGCTACGCTGAAATGCATGACGTCGTTCATGTACTTGGGCAGATCGGTAACCATCGTGTACAGACCCCAATCATGGCCCACTTCAGCGATAATAAGGGCCCAAACTGGTCCAGATGTTAGGATAGCTTTCCAAGGCATTGGTCCCAAATCCTGCCAAAATAGTCAAGCATTTGAACATCAAAATAAAACAAAAGATAATAGTGCTAAATATCAGGAACACCTTCAAGGCCATGACTTAGTTATCATTTTAATTTTTATTTGCTTGATGGTTTAATTTTGTCTTGAAATATGCCATAATGGTAGGAGACGTATCAAGTTAGAAAATGATGTCATGTATTTGATTTAAATGTATGAAATAAAACATACGAATAAACTTAAAATCGTGTGCAAAATAAAAAACCTATGTTAACCAAAATGAGAAAAATCATCAGTTTCCAGGCGAGGAAACATACCTTTTTCCAAGGTTGCCAAATTGACTATTTTGTAAAAGGGTAAAATTGTGCTATTTTTGTGCAAAATTTCGCTGATTTTTTGCCAGCAATAAGAGGACGCTTTTGTTGACTAACTCCCAGAGGTACCATGGTAAAAGTACAATCTGAGAGTAGAGACTTTTCAACGTTAAAATGCAGTTATGATCCTTTAAAGGAAACGCCAGTATAAATATCAAACCCAATCAAATTCTCAATTGTGTTTGTTACTGCATATTTGACGAATTGATTTCATATGTCATTCAGCATTAAAACCTTTTAGCTTTTAAAAAGATAATATTCTTAAATTTTAAGACATACTATATATTTTCTAAAGTTAAAATAATAATAATGATAGTATTTTTAGTAGTAATAATAGCATTAATAAGTAGTAAAAGTAGTTTCATAGTACTAATAGTACCTAATATTTAATATGAAATCACACACCTTTTTCCTCTCAATTTGACCAATAGTCTCCTGAAGGTAACGCTTCTCTTTCTCTGTGATGTACGGGTGTGAAGATGGATCGTTGTAGCAAAGAAGACACCATAAAACACACCAGACCATGCCAACACCGCCAAAAATATAGAACACCCATGGCCATCCACCAGGTATGAATTCCAATATGAGACTGCTCATCGAGTTGGCCATTACGTTGCCAATTTGAACGCCTGAAAATTGAAAGATCGATGTCCTTACAATCTTTGAAATGTTCCAAATATGTAATTGTAATGTATGTGACAAGAACCAGAAACCTATTGTTACATTACCCTTCTAGGGGCATCTTACAATAAACAATTATTTCATGTGAGCAAGCAAGTTTTATGATTAATTTGCTGAAATGAAGTTTCTGAGATATTCTTTGAACGGTCGGAAATCAAAAGACATCGAAAATGAAGAGCATAGAACACGAATAGAGAATTATAGTAAGTAAGTACCTGCAAATACAATGGATGACAATTTACTTCTCTCCAAAGGCGGAGCCCATTGAGCCAGTAATGTACACAACGCTGGAAATGTCGTTCCCTGTTAAAGCAGAAACAGCACATTAATACCAGGAAAAAACACGTTACTTGATTGGCACATTCAAAAAATAATTACCTAAATATATTATAAGAAAGAAATCCAAAGACTTCAATAGACCTTGGGTTGATTTCTATATTTTGTCCTATGGGCAATTACTTATTGACGGTGCCTACCTAAACTACCAGAACATATGTACCTAGATTACGGTTGCCATTTTTCAATCAAGTATCCCTGGACTTTTCTGATTGAAATTTTTAGAGAATATTATTGATAGAGTAAGAAAAATCACGGTTATTCACCACACGGATTAAAATGCCGCTCGTTTTACAATGCATTCATCGAGGTCTTACCGACTTTTCTAGTCGTAACGAAGTTACCTTTGCAGCAACATTGTAACAATAGCCAGAAGAGTCGGGATTACTTGTAATCCACTGCGATCATTGTAAGAGGACAAGGATGTTCTTTTTTTTCTGTGTAAAACAATCGTTATCCTCCAAAAGGATCGAACGTGCCAAGAGATTTATAACGTCGCAAACCGGGATTCTTGGTTTTGTAGTTTCTCTCATGATTTGAACAGCGAAAAATGATTCCCCTGTGATCCCAACTTTTGAACTTTGGATGAATTTCACAAGATATCCATAAAAAGCGAGGGACTGTACGCGTTGCTAACAGACATGTTTTAAATGATATAAGTGCAGTATTAGCTCGACTAAATGTACATGTATCAAAATCTTGAGAGCGTATATTTTTCCTCCCCGAAATAGCGTGGCTCAAGATGAACAATACAAATTCAAATGTGCAAAAAATGGGCGATGGGCCTTCACACATTCTGAAAGCAGATTATTTCCGCTGTCCAACGACGGTGAGCTTTTCATTTTAAAATCTCGCTGAATGGACAGTGCTTATCCAAATTCTGCACCGCCCATTTCAATGTCACTAATTTCAATGCCAGCGCGGTCTGTTTTTCAACGTATATGATCATACATCCAGGGTGCCACGGATGGGACTGTGGTAATTGTTTAATGAAGTGATTGTGTTCAAATGCTTCATGCAAAAATTGCATGCATTGATGTCACATTCACACTGCTATCAAGGCAGTACCTATTTTCCTTTCAAAATCTTCAGTCAACGTTGATTCAAAGCGTTTCACTGCGTTGTTACCTTTATTGTTCTCCATTCCCCTCTAAAAAGAGAGTGACATAAAACACCGGTAAAAATACGAATAGCCATCATAAAATACCCTCTATATGTTTGTGCCAGAATTTTCAGAGTGAAGGGGGGGGGGGGGGGGGGGCTCGCAACTTTATCCGGAATCATTAGCGTGAATTTTTCAATTTTGGCTTTATGTGTTTCATTCCTTGAAACAAGCAGGATTATATTTTGCAACTAGATGACTTGAGGCAAAACATGAATGTATAGCTCTTTGACTTAGCACAGCAGTGCTCTCTATGATTTTACGGCTTATATGGGAATAAAGTTCATCCGTATCATTATGAAAGCGAATTATTGAATTAATTTTTGCATCAGTCTCTTAGCATTCTCGATCAAAATTCATTGTCACACTTTGACGTCATAACCACAATAATAACTACAATTTGTGAGCCCTCTATAATGAAGTGGCTAGACAAGTTGGATCGTGGGGGAGGGGGGAGGGGCAAGAGTTCTACCGAAGAACAGTTATTAAGACACGGTTAAGCGTTGAGTTATTATGTATTGTCAACTTGTGAGCTATAAGTAGCAAACAGCAACTCCCTCGCACCTCTATGCTTTATCATCGGGGCTGTGGAAAACCCTCGTATAAACTCGAGGAAAATGAGCTTATCTCACTCTTTACTTGAGACTTTTTGACCCAATCTGATTTTTAGTCGATGAATCAAGTTAAATATTTACTTAGTAAAAAACTCAGAACAGGATGATAAAGGAGCTTTGGAGAGTAATTCATATTTTCTCGAGCGGAGACTTGAATTTTTTCTTTGGTTCAATAACATAGCGGTATTCTTGGAGTGAGTAATTTTAAACTGCTCCTGTAAAATTGAATAACGTTCAAAGCACTCGACACTAAACTTTCAATTGCTTCCTATAATCTTAAGGCAATAAAGATAATATAAACTATGTTTGACTTCCGGCACACCTTTTGCGTTAGTTTGTAATTGCGTATATTGCCAATTTCATCGCGAAAACCATTTTAATTTGTATTTTTACTTTCCTTTTTATTAACAGTCCTAACTTCCTCTATTTTTTTTATTTATAATCTTAAAATAAAGATATTTCTATCAATTAGCAATTATATTTGTATTTATCAAGAAGTTTTTAACTTTGAGTAATGCTAAGTATACTTTAAATATTCCGTAAAATTATCCAAGAAGTAAGTAAGTAAGAATAGACGTAAATATTAGCGCTGACTACTTACCTCTCCAAGCCCTTCGATGAAGCGTAGGGCGATGAGCTCATCAGATCCCATTCTCGCCGCCCAAGGAGTGAGCAGGGTGAAAATTGCTGTCGAGAAAATTCCGAGCCCCAGAGTATATTTTCCTCCGAATTTTTCAGATAGCAGGCCGCCAGGAATGTGGGTAAAGATGTAACCATAGTAAAAGGCTGATAATATTTTTCCTTGCGTTTTTTCATCCCAGTCGAACTCGCCAGGGTGCTGTAAAAAATTGAGTTGTATTAAAATAGAACTCTGATGGTGTGCCGATGTCTAACAATAAACGCAAGGAAATGGAATGGATTTGAACTATGGCGATGGATTCAAAATGACAAAGTAAATTGGTCAAATTTCAAGGAATCACAACCTACAGTGATCAGCTGTAAAAGATTCCACATTGATTATTTAAGTTTCCAGCATCCAATTTTCGGGATTTAAGTTCTTAGCTTTTAATGGAACTTTACTGCGGTACAAATGTGAGGTAACTGCTCAGAACTAATTTTTTGACGGTTCTAAGGAGTATTTTCAGTCGAAAACTCAAATTTCAGTTTTCCGACTCAACTTGCCAAAGAACCGTTCTCTTGAGAGATTTAACTTCATTCATGAAGGTTCCTTTTCCAGTGAATCGCTACATGTATCAGACAAAAACGCTGGCGAAAAAAGGGCACATTTTTGAGTTTGCCCGTGTATTGCCTACCTAATTCTTGCAAGAAACTCATATTTTATGTGAAGTTGGTAAAAAACATTGATTAAGATATCTAAAAGAATAGTATACGAAATTTTTACAAATCATAAATTACACTAAGTGCAACATTTAAGAGGAATTGAAAGAATCTATTTGATGAAATGGAAGTTGGCGCTGTCAGTATTAATTTGTGTCGTAAATATTTGCAATAGGAAAAAACCTTTAGAGTTCAAAATTCAAATTACTTCTTATTCATTTGAGGAGGAAACAGTCAGGTATAGAGGCTCTTTGATGTTTTTTACCTAAGGTGACTGATGTATTGCATTGTTTCAACTGAGAATTAAGTCTCAATCACTAGTTAATTCAGTACCCTGAAAACCAAATGTATACAAAGAAGACAAGAGCTAAAACTGAACTTGAATTCTTCGCTCCTCTGACGTGAAGGTGTCCCTCGATTTTCGTATGAGCCCCAGAAAGCATGCATTTGTATGTAAAACAGGACTCACGTGGGAAGCGAGATACGTCCTTACGTCACGCAGTGGGTGGAGTCAATAGGAGAGGTCTCACAAAATTTGGAAACTTTAAACGCTTATAGCTTCGTTTACTTAACATTTTGAGGTTCTAAAAGTGGTTCCATTGGTTTCCTCGTGAAATTTTCTCCTTAAAGAACCCTTTGAAATTTAAAATATGATGAAATAAACATCGAAATTTGTAGTTTAAGTCAAATATTTCATGTCCGACCTCTAAGATTGACTCGATCCACTGAGCGTCAGAGGTACGATAAATTGAAACGGGCCTGCACTGAAAAAATAATATGCTGTTTTAGCCCCTAGGATGTCAAAAATGTGTCTGGTGATCCCAAGATGCTGCCTTTGCTGCCCCCGCAGTTAACTTTTCATCCTATGAATGCAAATTCAACTGCGTGGGCAATCAAGGCAGCATCTTAGGATCACCAGACACATTTTTGACATCCTAGGTGCTAAAACAACATACCATTTTTTTCAGTGTGCTCCTCCTTCCCCTCTTGATATACACTCTGCCCCCTCTGGAAAATGTCAAGGCAATGTTTTCGCAATTTTTCTTGTTGCCCCTACAAAAATTACTCCTTTCCGCGTTACACGCATCATAAACTTTTGTGTGCGCTGCTCTCCAATAAAAGCTGACGTTGCACCCTTACGAGCGTCCTTCCCTTTAAAAATTCAATGATGATCGGCGAATAAAAACTTTCAGAGAAGTTATTGACTTACCACCGGTTTGGAGGGGTTCGCTGGTGTGACGGGGAGGGCGGGACAGGCGTCCGGGTCATGATAGATTTCTCCCGATTCTGAAGTGTGGTTCGAAGGCCGGACCATTTGAGTGATGGTGATGCTGAGACAGGCCCTCATGATAAGCGCGTTGGCCACCCCTGCGCAGCCCATTATGGCCAGAATGTACCGCTGGGAAAAGCATGCTGCAACAAAATATCTCACTTAGGTGATAGTCCTAGAACAGGTTAGTGAGGAGACGTCTAGGAGATATAAAACATCAAAAACGTGTTAAGAGATAGGAAGATTTGTTTAAATACCGTTGTGACGAGTGCCCATTGCATGGAACGAAACTTTTGCTGGGAGTCGTGAACCAATTTTGATCAAAATTCAAAAGTCAATTATATTTTGAAACGCCTAGAATTGGTACATTTTACTACATTCTACAGTCTTCCATTCCGAATTTGAGGACATTAATTCTGAAATCATAGACCAGTTGCGCATGTTGCAGAGTGAATCACAAGACAACTTTGATCTTTACAAAACATGTTTCACAATCCTAATCTCGTGCGAACATTAACTCCTAAACTAGGTAATAACTTTTTTAGTTTACATTATGAACAGTCAATTCAAACTCCCGCTCATGAAAAAACTGAACTCAACGTGGGGCAAATTAGCCATTGAAAACAACCTATGGATTAAGGTAGTAACCGGAGCTTGATTTTAGGCCCACTATCCCTTTCCTTATAGAAAAAATACCTTTAATTTTTCCCCAAAAAAATCGCAGGAACATTCATCACCATAAAATATACATGCCGAAATTATTTCGGTGCTCAAGTTGACTCTAACAGACTTTGACTTTATATTAGCGGGAAAGTTGAGCGGTCGTTCACAAAATACTATTTTTCCTCGCTTCTTATGAATTGAATTTAGAGAGTTCCAATATTTTCATTGTATAAAACATACAATTTAATATGGAAACATATATAATGATGCTTAATTTTGTACTCCGCACACCACATCGATTATTTACCAGAGCTTTAAATGACAAATCAATTGATTCTTCGCAAAGGAAGGCACGGCGCTAAATATCTTACATGACGCGGATATCTGTGTAATTAGCATTGCTTCGACAATCTAAACGTTCAAATATACCTTCCAATACGTTTTATGCTGTACTTAAATTGCACTTTTAAGTTTGTAGTCACTTTGAGGTGAAACAGCTTCGAGTGCCAGCTTCAAACTCTATGAAGGCATTGAATGTGGGAAGCAAAGAATGATTGTGGTAGAGTACATTATTTATATTGATAGCATGCAGAAAATCTGTAAATTTATATTCAATGCATAAAGTCTATGCACTATACGTTGTTGCAATGCATCGGAATCTAAAAAAAAAAAAAAAAAAAAAACACGAAAGTGACTTTATGTGCAGTTGTGTGTACTAAAACAGGTTCAAGGAATTTTTTGGTGCACGCTTCAATTTAATGAATTTTTTTTTGTCAAGTTCATTGTCTATAAGAAAGCTCTTGAAGTGGCTCGAAGTTTTTTTTTTAATAATTACAATATGTAAAAAGACATAAAATTTCAATTGAAAAAGAAAATGACAAGAAACATGGAGACTTCACCGTGGTCATTTACGTGTCAGCAATGAGTAGTTTTTTTAAGTTTGATGATATTCAACTGATTTTTTAAGTTATGGAGATCTTTGCCGTCGTAACACTAAAGACATACGTACGGTGTTATAAAATTCATTTTGTGACACTTTCAGCAAAAAAATTTTTTACAAGAGCTTTTTCTCACCATTTGCAACGCGGGTTCCAATATCCTTTTTGTACACCATGGTAGCGTTTAAAATTGAAATTCAACAAAAAAATCGGGCTGCTGATATTAAACACGAGAAAACACTTTTGCGGCACAAAAATTTCACTTATCAAATGACGGAAGTGTTGCAGAAAAAAATATTAACAAAAACAAAATAAATCTGTACAGAATTATGATCGAATGGACGGTGACTTTGGTAACTATAGATTTTGGTAAATGTTAATTTTGTCAGTCGCTCTTTCTTCCTTGAATCAGCACAAGTTGCTCGCTATTTAAATTTGTATGATAAATAAAAAAATTCTTAAATTTCGCCACTATTAGTTTATTAAAAATTTCAATAATTTGTTACCGCAGAACTAACTCTAATATATATCTAACAACTAAATAAAACGGATTTAACGATTCGTATAGCTTCGCGCACTAGATTTCAAAACTAAAAAAGGAGGAGAGCACTACGCAAGTTATAACGCACAAGCTGTCCCAGTGAGGTCCGAAAGGTTGTTTTTCGAGTATATTTTCATTTGCATGAGGAGGGCCACTGACTGCCGCTGCGTTTTGCGCGAAAAGCTGACGAAGATCATTAACCCGGATTGACGGACTGACCCCGGAAAATACGGTTGGATTTTAGGTAAATGCTGAGCGGAACCGGTAAGAGACGGACAGACGGGGTGAGGAGCTGACACCGGAAGTTGAGGCGCGAACGCAACCCGGATTGCTGCAATCGCAATCGGCAGATGAGCACGGTGCGAGGTGTGATGATGAACTGATGCGCCAAGCACAGGTGGGACGACTCGTCGACAGGTCGGCCACGATCTTGGAATACCTGGCTCGGTACTCGATAAGCGATTATCTGGACGATGCCACTTCACTTGAAGCTCGTGCCGATCGAACGTGTGCGGGTGGAAATTCAGGTGGTTTCTTTTTGCGCTGAAGCACGTTTGTGCGACGGCCGTCTTGCGAGATTTTGAATTGGACGTATTTCTGCCAAACGGAACTACTGTAAATGAGTGGGAAAGATGGGGTGTGCTCTAGAGTCCCTTTATACTGGGAGTCAAGACAACACCCCCTCATGGAGTCACAAACGGGAATAAAGATTACAGAAATTGCCCGTTTTTCGTAATCTTTGGTCGGCCCATTCTCGAATTCCTTACTTCGTTCCTTCCCTCATTCCGTTTGTTCCTTGCCGAACCCGTAATTCCCCAGTCCATTCCAGATTATAATCTTTGCAATCGGTGAAACTGTAATCTTTATTCCCGTTTGTGACACTGTGAAGGCCTAAAATACGGGAACCAATCAGAAATGGATTCACATCGTCTTGACTCTCAGTATAAAGGGACTCTAGTGTGCTCTAGCAAGCTGCATGAGAAACAGTGTTAAAGCAGGCGTGATTCCTTTAGGAGACATGGAAAAGGGAGATTTTACATTCTGTCGAACGGAACTAAGCGCCGACTGAATTCGGCGCTCATGAGCCGTGGGCATGGGACAAGAGCGTTGTGGACAGGGCTCATCAGTTGAAGACTCGGAGTCGCGGCGACGGTTTCGTTGCCGTTTATGGCCCTCGACCGACGAGCACACCCCTTCTTACCCACCTGTCTCTGGTTCCGTTTGGCAGAAATAAGTCCACTGCGATGGAACTCAGTGCATGGATGTCAAAAGCGAATTTTCGCGCAAATCGGATTGATCTCGTGAATTCGAACCAGTGAATGCGTATTTTTTCGTGAACCCGATCTTCGTTTTCGGGGTTCGCAAAACGGAGGGCTGTTATAATGGAGATGTTGCATGTGTGAGGAATTTGCTATTTGACTGTTGATTCTTACGTAAAAGTTAGCGAGAAACACGATGGTGCCACTGGTTTTCTCTGCAATCAACTCCCAAGCTCAAAAAAAGCTCTCAAGTTGAGGCCAAAATGGAGAGGATATCCCACACTACCCTGAGAGTCTACCTCTACACGAAGACAAACTCTCCATGCAAAGATAGGGAGCAAATACATTGACAGGGCTGCCACTTTATTTGGGGACTCCAAAACTGAAAACACTGCAACCCTGCTAATGTATTTGTTTCCTATCTTTGCATGGAGAGTTTGTCTTGATGTAGAGGTGGACTCTCAGGATAGCGTGGGATATCCCCTCCATTTTGGCCTCAACTTGAGAGCTTTTTTTGAGCTTGGGAGTTGATTTCAGAGAAAACTAGTGGCACCATCATGTTTCTCGCAAACTTTTACATAAGAATCAATAGTCAAATCGCAAATTCCTCGCAAAAGCAACATCTCTATTGGGATTCAACTTGCACCCCGAGAGAAACTAGGGATTTTGTGAACCTGGCGGGGAGCTCTGTGATGGATCTGTACCGGTTGATAGATCCGTCGACACAATGATGGCACCGAGGGCAGGAATTTCATTGGATTTACAAAATTGATTGGATGGGACATGGACATTCAATCTTTAGTGTCGAGACCTGCAAAGGCAGAGCTGGTGCCTATCCTGCTAGTAGCTGATTAAATCTAGATGATGCCACTCTAGGGCCTTAGGAGTAGTAATTTTTGTCAATGGCACGCGTGGCGAGCTTTAAGATAAATCGATTGATCTGCCTTTTGAAACTATGGAAAAGGATCGATACGCAAGATGTTCGCAGCGACACCTGAATAATCGATTCTTTACGACAGCTTCAAATGGGGGAGAGATCTATGATCGATCGTTCACGCCTCGCCACTGATTTCCGTGTACTTTTTTCCGCTGTCAATTTTTAGAGTTGCAGCAAAGATTATTCTCAGTTACCGTGGTTATCAATTGGAAAATAAAGTACCTCTCTGGAAGAATTGGGACTCTAACAACTAAGGTGCAAATCGTGTAAATTGTGTGGTTGCGTGTGAAACAAGTAGTCCATGACTGCAGTTCTTAATCAGCTTCTTTTCTAGGAGAGCTAATCTAACGTTGTTTCACAGGGAGTTTGAATTGGCAGAATAAATGTTCGAATTTTGAGGGAAATGAGGCTTCAACAAATTTTTAATGTATTTACCGTGCTCTGCGTAAATTTTTGACGAAGAAACATTAAATATTTTTGTTAATTTCTAACTTCGTCTAAAAGGTGATCACTAGAACTTAGTTTTATGAATCATTAATAAATCCACTCATCTTTATAAGAAAATGAGTGGCAGATACGTCATTTCTGCGAGGAGTAAGAAATATCGTTTGTTCTTAGCGCGCATAGGCGAATCCGGAGCGAAACATTTCGAAGGGGGGGCGTATAGGGGGGTTTGGAGAACTCCTCGCTGCTCCCTCCCCCAAAATTTTCGAAATTTAAAGCATCTCATACTATATGCAGTTTGAGTCAATTTCGTCATGTGCCTAATAAAGGCTTCCTCCCTTCCCTCCTTTTCTTTCTCTTCCGCATTTTTCTTTCTCCTTTTTTCCTGGGCGAACGGGAGGGGGGTGTATGCCTCCTATGCCTCCCCCCCCCCTCTGGATCCGCTGTTAGTCAACGTGAGGCTTTTCCCTCCATGGGCGTTCAGAGCGAAATGTTCTCTGCATGGCACGGACCATAAGTATACACCGAGAAACCCCATGTCAAAAATATGCCACAGACCCCTTAATTCCATTCAGTGCTGTCAATTTTTGTCTCTTACGGAACACTTGCTTGAAGGAAGAAACCCAGTCGTTCGGCAAAGAGGGTTTTCTTGCGGCAAAGTATCATTAAGTACTCAAACACAGCAAGATTACGAAAACCATAAACAAACAGCGTGATCTGACAGATAAACATTTGAAAACAGGCAAAATGAAAATATTCGCAGTTGCAGAGTGTCCAAAAAATACTCAACCAGCGTAATCAAGCATTGGACGTAATTCGAGTTTACCATGAGAGTTGGCACCACTGATTTGTTTTTTAATGCGAAAAAACATGGTGCTTAAGAGGCCTAGACAAAACTGCCCTAAATCTAACAAGTGAGAGTGAGATCAGTATCTCGCGTCGAGTGACTGACCTGACCCCAGTCTAATTCCGAATTGGACGTATTTCTGTCAAACGGAACTATGTGCATTAAGACATGAGCCCTGAGACCCACAAGAATATATGCATAACAGTGCTCACTTCATAATGCACATAGTTCCGTTTGATAGAAATGCGTCCAATTCCGCCGCCCGCAACTTTGTACAATGCCCGATGCACTTCAAGGGCATTTCGTTGACATTGCCGCGGGTAATTAAACTCAGTTTCGGTTTTATTGTTCCGATCCTGCGTTGCCAATTTGCACACAAAAAATTACTTTTTATGCATCAATTTGTATGGAAAAGATCGGAGAAAAATCATGCATTGACATACACATACCGCGTCTCGTTGAGAGCAGAGTGACTAAATTTCAAAGAGTATTTCCTTGTTGGAGTTCAGTAATAACGGATACAAATGGAAGATATTAATGGTTTTAGGCAGCAAACCTGCTTGACCATTTCAATGTTTCATACCCAAAATCCATGGCTTGGAGAAGACCGACATTATAATGTTTGAAATGTTGAGATGGATACTTTGTCGACTATCAAGTGGACGTATTTATGCTAAAAGGAACTATGAGGAAGTGATGAAGGTGATGAAGGAAGATGGGGTGTGCTCGTGGAAGCTGCTTATGAAACAATGTAAAAGTGGATATAGTTCCTTTTGAGAAAATTGAGAAGCAGGATTTGACATTAAATCAAAAGGAACTGAGCGCTAACTCGTGAGCCGTGCACTTGTGACAAGAGCGTTGTGGACAGGGCTCATGAGTTAAAGACGAGCAAGCACGACAACGGATACGGTTTCGTTGCCGCTGACGTCACTGGCGCTTTAAAATCCCCATTAATTCTAACGGCCCTCAACTAACGAGCACACCCCATTTTTCCACTTGCAAATAGTTCCATTTAGCATAAATACGTCCTAGGAAAACTTGCACATATATTTAAAAATTCTCAAAATGTTCGCTCTTATGTAGGTAATGCTGTAAAAGGCAAACTAATATGTATTTATCAGGAAACATAATTATACCTCGCTTTTGTTGACCATTAGTTGTTTTCCTCGCATCTGTACGATGTCTCCCAAAAAAACGACCAGTATGAATGTAGAACAGAACACGATGAGGAATTCGCGAACAGCGGAACTTTAAAATGCGCATAATAGACTTACAGACGCCGATGCCATAACTTGTGGTTTTCAAAATGTGCTTTCAATCGTTTAAAGCAACCACTTTTACTGCCACACGCAAGAGAATGGCTTCAGTACCTCCGTTTCGGATTGCTGACTTTTTACGGTCAAAAGACCCTCAACAGTAATTCCCGCAAGCACTCAATTTGTGAAAACATACGTTTGCAACGTGGCAAATGCAGGTGCTGGTACCCTTCTCAGGAGAGGAAAATTCGAAACTGAAAACTGTTAAGTGAAAAACTGACGATCTATTTTCCGACAGACGATTTCTGACACAAGGAGAGGAGGAAAAAACTTCGTAAATCTTTCATGTTCGCAAAAACGCGAGATTCTCGATTGCCAAATCGACTTCGATATTCATGATAACTCGAGGGAAAACAGGGAACGAAACAGTCTCGACAGAGAACGTTGTGCTATGTTTATGAATAAAAAATAAATAATATCACAGTGGCGAAAAAAACTAGTATCAGCTTTGGAAAAAAAATTGCACCTTGCGGGAAAAAGTGTTAGTGGTTGCTAGATTATCTGGTAACTATTATCATCCTATTTGCCCATGTAATTTATGCAAACATGATTTTTTTGGGAGGGGGAGTTTTATAGAAGTTAAAACCTATATCTACAGAGGATAGGTCCGAAGGCCTTTTATCCACATTCTAACTTATAATTTACCTATGAATATGGAAAGGACAATTTTTCTTTTATTGCTCCTTAAATAGATGCATATTTTGAGACATCCCTATTTAACTCATTTCAGTTCGATATTGACCGGCACGGCCCTCTTGGTTATTACCTCGGTCTACTAATTTTATTAGAAAGCAATTTATTTTCCAATCCGGTTCTATTTCTTTTCGTATATACATGTTAAAATGAGAGTAAACCTTCCTTTAATGAAAATATAAGCGGTAAGTTTCAAGCGCCATAATCGAGATGTTTCATACATCCTTTTACGTCTTTCAAACTTCCATTCCATGTATTCATGAAAAATAATAAGAAGGGTGATTAAAAATGTAGGGATAAGGTTGTATTTTTCTGAAGAAACCGTGGAAAACAACGTTGAGCTTTGCGAAAGTGCAAAATACTCACCACGGCGAACACGCGACTCCTTCAGGATCGAATCAATATGACATTCATTGAAAACTACATTTCTTGTAAACACGCTGAAGTATCTTTCGTCGTCAATATCATACGTTTTTATTTGATAGCATGATTCGGGATTGGCGACAAAAAAAGTTCATTGTAACGGCGCGACGACGGAGACGTGACGACGTGACGACGTGATAACGTGATAACGTGACGACGTGATAACGTGACGACGTGATAACGTGACGACGTGATAACGTGACGACGTGATAACGTGACGACGTGACGATGTGACGTAACGCTCCATCAGCAAGCTATGAAACGAAGCCGTCAACGTACACGCCGCGAATTGGGTTAGGGTTAAAAAAGAAAATTACCTAGGTCCGTTTAAACCATCATTACTTTGATCAACAAAGAATCAAATTCGTTGATTGACCATATCGTTCACACATTTAAAATCTATCTGAAGATGCAACCGTGACCGTGACATGGTTTTTGCAATGAGTCAACGTTTATTAGAACACTTATTGAATGAAACTAGCAATAAGTTCACTCACCTAGTTAAACTCATTCCAAGATTGGAAATGGCTTCTAGATGGGAAAATACGTTCGATTTCTCAGAACGTATTGATTCTTGGGATCACTGGCATTCTAGAAACTAGAGTCAAAGACTATGACACCTTAGCGACGCTCTTGTCCTTCAATTAGCCCATTAATGACCTCAAGTTATTATCCAAGACAAGATGAAATTAGAAGGTACTGGAATCCACGAGGGAGGGTTTCGTCTTAAATGGACGCTTCAGTGATGTACATTCACCCCTATTGTCACCAGAAAAGACCTGTCTTGTGTTCAAAGAACTAGCCAGAAATCAGAATCATGGCGAGAGAATGAAAGTGGAGAAGTGGGAAGTATTTATGCTAAAATGAACAATGTGCATAGGGATTGTGTGCAACATAGTTCCTTTTAGCATAAAGACATTCAGTGGGCTCTCGTGTGACTTGTGTTTTTTTTAGCCGTTAAAAGATCAAACTTAAAGCAATCAGATCAGCTAAAATTGAACCTCTCAGTTCGAAAATGATACCTCGGCAAAAATGAAATTTTTCTGTAGACGATATAAGAGGGGCGTAACAGGAAATGAGTATTTTCACGCCAAAAAATGGACATCGTACAAAGCCCGAGTCGGGTCGTTTTCGAACTGAGAGATTCAATTCATAACTTAACATGCGTAATATGAGAAATGGATGAAAGAAAAATTTGCCTTGCAGCGCAGATGCAATTCACCATAAAGTTTTATGAAATTAATTTCTCATCCATTTGCACTCATAACTCGATTTTTTATAATCTATCCTCTTATCATTTGACTGCATACTATTAGATCTCTTGTGCACCATTGATTTCAACATTAAAAGTTTGTTGTAATATGTTAATGAATTGATGGAAAAACAAAATCCTCAGCGATTTAAAAAAAATCATCATTATAATAATCCGTGTTTCACTTCCAGCTGAATGAAATAATTTGATTACGTTCATTAAAATTGCGAGAGCTTGCTTTTCTGAAACGGTGGGGGACTTACAAGTTGATTTATTTTTCCATTTTGATGTACGGTACGTTAATCATTCATGTGAGTGCACTCGCAGGAGAGTGCAATTACTTTAAGTGTGGCAACGGTGGTAAAGAGTTGACACTTTAAAAATAGTAATCACTTGCGGGAGATAATGAGAGTGAAAGATACTGATTGCACTGATGCACAGTGGGCAATTTGGTGCAATATTTGGAAGTGCACTGCGCTGTTTAAAGACCTTATCCGAACGTTGTCTAATCTAGGATAGACAATGTAATAAAAGGACAAGAAAAAAGGACTGCAAATGTGACATTCACTACATGTGCAACAAGGTTGTTCTGTCACCTGATTTTACATATTTTTTAGACAACACAAAAAGGCTCTGACCCAGTAACAACTGACCACGGCACCATTGAATGGTCGCCATGCTTACCTATCACCAAAAAGTTAATCAAGGTCACAATCAATTTAAAGGGCACAGCGCACACGGCCCTAATTTAAGAAGAAGAAAAAAAAATTGAAAGCAGAAAAAAATTGTTTCTAAGTGGCAATTAAAGAATTATGATTTGATTCCTTTCATTATATGATCCATTACCTTTCAAAAAAGGATTGAAAACATTTGCGTATGGCAGATTTAAGTAGTATGAAAATAGATCCATTAAAAAGTATTCACATGAGCGATGAAAGTAATGAATTTACCGTCAGTTGTTATTCATACCTCTCTAAGCTACTTGCAGTTAATCAAAATTGATGATTTGCTGATATTTTGTTTAAAAAGGTGGTTTAAAGCGCCCATAACCACACGCAAATATACGTACTGAAAATTTTTACGCAAATTAAGCTAACTTTCATATAGCCTGTGCCTTTGTGCGGATAATCAAAGCAAAGACTAGATGAAACCTGACACCTTACGCTTTTCTACTTACAATAAAGCTTGAATGCTCTATTAGTGAAAATAAACCACATGATCCGTCTTTATGGACATATCCCTCATTAGCGCACTGATGAGAAGATACCCTTCCAATAATTGGTGCAAGAATGAGCTTGAAATGAATAAGGAGAATAATTGTTAAGAACACTGAAAGTTCACCAGTCAATCATCAACCTGCGTCGATACATTTTCGAGGAATGAACGCTATATTTAGGATGCTTTAGACAAACATTGCGTCAGGTCCGGTCTCATTGATAGTCTAGACAGAGTGATAGGAAGTGTAAACTAGCGTTATGAGGTGCAGCGCATTGGTGTCAAATTACGAGGTAAATCGACCCTTATTTAGACATGAGAGGAACATTCTTCACCGTATAGAATGCTCTAGAATATGAAAAGTAATAGAGGTATTGTAGGAGGCACATGTCATTATTCTCGACATTGTTCCGTCCATATCAATCTAAAGTAAACACTTGTCAAGATAAAAGCGCGTGATTTAATGTATGCCCTCATAAAAAAGACCTAGCGCAATCAGAAGTTCATACTGCCATGTTGAACAAACGCCGTATGAACCTTCAGGCGTTGACAAATTTCCTTTTATAAACCGCGAAATTCCTGATAAATTTACGAATATTTTCCTCCTAATATTTCAGATAATTTAGTTCGTAATTTCACCTAAAGATTCTGAAAATTCAAAGGAAAAATGTTCATAACTTCCTCAAAAATGAACATTTTATCGAAGGAAATTTGGCAACTCTCGAATGTCCATACGGCGTTCTTCCTTAGCTGGGCAGCATATCAACGGTGTAAGTCGGCAATCACATAGGTAACTCGGTTTGCGACGTCGCAGACCTCCTGTCATACTTTATTTTTTAAACGGAAAACTACTCAACGGCAATTCTTTAAAACTGTCGTGATTTTTCTTCTCTATGCGAAGAAATTCTTCAAAAACTTCAAGAAATGATGTCAATTTGTTCTCCTTTAAAAAACTAACACAAAGGCGGAGAATTTCAGACACCGCAAACGAGTTATGTGATTGCCGACTTACACCGTCGATATAGACACTGCACTGTCTATACAACATCCTTACAAAATGTAAAAAGAATTGACCAAATCTATCACCGATTACAGGTAGGACCACTGAACTGTGACCATGTTTGGGCAAAGGGACTTCAGTCCACAAAAACTCAAAAATAGGTTATTGACATCACGGTATGGAGGAGTGTTTGACGAAAATTTCGTCGCTACTCTGAGGGCGTATCTCCATTTTCAAATAAGCCCCCTATAGTATGGAAATTTATGGGCAACAGGGCTCATGTTACCCCTCACGTCGGAGGAGCGTTTAAGGGGAAAACGTATGATCATGTCAAAATAAACGCGAGTTACGAAATGAAGATTTGAAGTCGTAATTTCGGAAAAATGGACGTATCCTGCCGAACGGCTAGATGCAACTATTCGTGTTCAAAGGATGTCCACGTTGCATATACAAAAAATTGCAGGCGCTTTGTCAGACGCGCAAATTTGAACGGCGAGTGGTCTTTCTGCGATTGCAATACCACAAGCTCAAAGAGGAGGGGGTTTGATAGGAAATACTATGCGAGGTAAATCGAACTCCCCAAGAGAGAGAGAGAGAGGGCAACAGCAAATGAGAAACGGTAGATTTATCAGAGAATCGTGTTGTGCTGTTAGAATCTTTTAGGTTAACAAAAATTAGGGAGGCGCTTCTCGACGTCACGTTCGATCATAAAAATACCATGTTAGTTGGACGTATTTTTTTTTCAAACGGAAGTATGTGCATTATGACGTGAGCCCTGTTATGCATATACTCTTATTGGTCTCAGGGTTCATGTCTTAATGTACATAGTTCCGTTTGATAGAACTATGTCCAATTGAATATTTTTTACTTTTTCAACTAGGTATGTTTCACTGACCAACGATGAAAAAAGTTAAAATGGATCGGTGACTCGGCGTTTGAACAAATCCAACAAATAATTACATCCCACTTATACCTAACATACTTTAGTTTAAAAGAGGAATTCTGTGACCAGCGTGGCTGACAAATTGGTTCTTGCCCTTATTATCTCTAACAATAAGAGCTCAATTTGGAAAATAATAAATCCCTTAATCGTACGAGTTTTCTAATTGTACAGACAATGGTATTCTTTGACCGCAGTCCAAATGACACGCCCATGGTTACCCGAGAAAGTTCAATACTTACAACTTCAAACGCACAAACATGTACATTAATTAAGTCAAGGGTACCAACTTACCACAGCATGATTTACGATTGACACTACTGGCACTCCCGATTATTAATGGGAGCTTTTCTTTGGACGGCATTTCTCTTTCAAATTAGGATGATAGTTACACAAGTTACAGAAAATTTACAGCTTCCCAATCAATTTTAATGTGACCAAGGTTCTAAGAGTAATTTAGAGCGCGAAGGTGTTCTTTTTACGTAAATATATATTCATAGCAGCACATGCTGATGGAACACCTATCCTCAAGTACATAAGCTGATAATAAAACTTTAAAAAAGCTTTGAAATTGTGATCCACGCGAAAGGTACTTTATCTATAAGACGGAAACGTGTAAAAATATATTGTAGAGTGTTTTGGAACAAAATATATTTTAGAGTTTAGATATTACGGCCGAGTATACCGTGTCGGAATAAGTCGATCAAGAAACTGCCGGTATATTATCACTTGAATAGAGGTAGTGAGAAAAGTTCGTCGTGATGCCGATGAGGTCGGGGTCAATGAGATTGGAGATATCGGTGGGACACAACGCGTCTAGCCGTGTGCATTTTTTGGGAAAAGGATCTTTGAGAAAATTTGAAGGTGCAAAAGTTTAGGTATTTAGGGCTTGCTCATTTGATTCATTTTGCCTGTTTAACGTGTCGAGAATTTTTGGGCATGTTGATTTCTGCAACAGCATACTTTTGAATTCTGAGAGATTCTCTTGTATGTATCATTTTACAATTTCACTTATTCACCTCATCATTTATCAATTGTGTTCTTATCTTATTATTTTAATTCTAACGTTAATTACCTACTTGTTTTACACCTTGTTTTTCTTTACTTATGCCCTTGAATAAACTAGTAAGGTTTTAGAATTATATATGTAAATACAGGCTAATTGTAAGGGGAAATACCGTTTATCAAGCAATAGTATGCATGAGGTGTCACTTCAAAATTTGAGGTTTAGGTGCCCTGGATATCAACCACTGGACATAAAATGCGGAGGATGGGTCCTGTGATTCTCGGATCCATGCGCTGATTAGTTCCTAAAAATCATGACTCATGAACCTTGATGAGATATTCATAAAATTCGTGTGCGTCTACCCAAAATAAATGGTGTATGATGTACAAATATATTGGTTTTGAAATAATCTAGGAAGATTTTTAAAACTGTTCTTGATACGTCGATGGCGGGAGCCGGAAAATGCGTATCTCTATTGCAGCGTTCAAACGGGAAAAGAGGAAGCATGAATACCATAAAGTTACGTTCTGGTGCGAAAGTTCTACCAGAATGATCCCAAAATTACTAATTTGTCTCCTTTAGTATCAGCTTATTTATAACCAAAATCCGGAACCACTTTTCTCGATTGCGCTCAAATTTCTCGTTTTTATCGTATTTTTTCGAAAAAAAATAGGCCGAATTATTTATGACTTAAAAGACCAAAATATTCTGCTATCAGAAAAGAAAAATCAAGGAAGTTTAAATTTCAAGAAATTACGTCGTCGGCTAGTTATCCAAAGAAAAAATAAAGTAAAACGGGAAGCCTGCGAGGTTGCAAACAAAAATGCATGTAAGTAGTTCCGTGATTTGGCCATTGATATCTCGCTTGATCCCTCGAAAAGTGTGATGAAATTTTGAAAAATATTCTTCAAAATATGAGGATGTGCAAAAACCGATTTCCATCAAAAGGTTCCTACATCCCTGAGAGGCCTCTTACATCTACCTCTTTAATTCCACAAATCGCACAATATAGCAACTCAGTAGCGATGGTACAAAGATCATTCGAGTTCCGAGGTTTTTTAAAACCAACGCGATTGTGTATGCAGTTTAAATATGTCTTCAAGCACGAATTGTTGTAGTCAGGCGATGTAATTCGGAAAGACAGAGCGCCTGCATCTTTTCAAGTATGCAATGCGGACATCCTTCGGACACGAATAGTTGCATCAAGGCGTTGTTATTAAAAAGACCATTACGCTTTCAATTTTCTCCGCATCATATGTTTACAAATATGTATAAGGTGATTGCGTTTGATTCCTATTGCGGTCACAAATATATAATGAAAAGAGTATATTAAAAAAGTGGAATATGAGTGAATAAAAATACTTGAATAAAATAAAGACTTCTTTTGGGTCATTTTAGTAGCAATTTTTGTCATTGCTTACATTTTCTCCTTCAAGTTATTTGATAGTATTCATAACTTACTGATCATAATCTCTTTGACAGCGTTGCCAAATGCTGCAATTTTTGGAAACCTTTAAGGAGGAGGAGGGATTGTTGTGCATTAAAAAGGGAGAGGAGGGTAAAAAATTCGGTCAAAATTCCTTACATGATACTTAAATGACCCTAAAATGGTAATATATTACATATGGTGTGATATTTCGGAAGACAGGTTGACCTAGATGATTTCTTCTTTCATTTTAAATCTCGGATTTGAATCTATAAAGCTTGGTTAAGAGATGATAACTCTTGATTTGTTCGCTCAGAATTTATTGTTGAACGTGTTTTTCTCCTCATTCTTGAGAATAACAATTCCTCTAGCCTGCTGCGTATCTAATCAAAAGTTTGTCTTACACATCTTCCGTCTTTCTTAACACTTTATTACTCCTAACGATGAGCGTCGTTGTCTTCTGAATACGTTTTGATTGTGTATTGCCAAATGTTTCCCTTCGCAGCGATAATATCTTTTGTTGTGATCGGATTCGTTTACAGATTGTACAAGTCTCGAAATTATGTCTCAGGGAACTTTATTCACAATATTCGTTAGTGCGTGTCTGGTTGCTTTAGTGGTACGTTTTATTTTACTCATACGTTTACCTATCAATTAGGTAGACCTTGGGAATTTTTAGCATCAAGTAATGAATAATTTCAAGGAATTGTTCAACTCATTTTCGATTTAAAGCCCAAATGTTTTCACAATTCGCTCCTGATTGCCCAATGAGAGGCAATTTTGAATCACCACACGTGAACTACATATACATGTATATGTAGTTCACGTGTGGTGCATAAAGAAAACCGTGCGTAGCTTGTTCTTAAAGTTTCTAGAGAGTGTCTCCGATTGAGAACTCAAAATCGCCAATTTTGACCTTTTCCCTGATTTGGCTCCCCAGCGGGCCGATTATTGGAACTGTTGGACAAAGCGATAGACAAGGAAGACATACGGAGTATAGAGCGATCCTATTGGTTGACATGGTTGGTTCTTATAGACTAAGGAAGAAAATGATGGACTAACTATCGGGTCTTTGGTGGGTTGCCGTTAGTTAGTCCATTACCTACCTCCTATGTCCATTGCCACCACCCGCTTCCACCAATAGGATCCCTCCAAATCCCTTTTGTCGTCTTTGTCTATCAGTTTCAATAATCGGCCTGCAGGACAATTAGCTCCCGGAAGGTAAGGTTACTTTTTACACATCCTGTTATTTTATTTATTTTTTAATGTATTTATTCAGGGAGCCGATTCCGATGAGCATCCGGAAACATGGGACGACTACTGGGATAACCATTGGGAAGAATTTGATGAGCTCGTCGAAACTGGGGGGTACGTGGACAAGACCCCACTTTTAAAATGGTTCATCTCTCGACGCCGTCATTTGGCCCTTCTCGCTCCACCGAAACTCGGCCGCACCACCAACCAGCTCATGATTAGGAGGTAATGTCCAATGTCCACATGTCTCAAACCCTCGACGATGAATAACTTACACGAAAATGTGTTTACGATTTTCTGTAATGCGATGCACTGCGGTTTTTGCAACGTTGCGAATTTCCTGTCACGTCTTACATTCATTAAGATTCACGATGATGACTTATCATTTTAATCGCGCAAATACTCATGCGGTGTCGTTTTCCTCCTCAAGAAAATTCTTTGAGAATACACAAAAGTTTGAAGTAGTATTTATTTAAAAATAACAAAGCGGGAGTGCAGGAGTGGGAGTGGAGAGAGTGCGGGAGTGCGGGGAAGCATTGTAATGAAGGGAGGAGTTCGCGTTTTTGGGCACTATTTCGGCCCAACCTGGATTTTGCTAACTGTTTCAAATTAACAAAGTATGTTTTAGGTCGACTCTGTGCACAAATATTAGACCGAACTGGAGCCCATGCAGGGCGCAGCATGCCTCAAACCCAAATCTGGCGAATCGAAAAACAATTATTTCGTCGACTTTTTCGATTGTTATCTCTTCCAGCACATGTTTTTATGTATTTATTATTGCGTAACATTTCGTTTATGGCCCTTTTTAAAAGCTCTGATACAATTTTTAAGAGGGCCTTCATGGCCCAATGTTGCCATTTTTGGCCCAATTTCTTAGGGGTTTTTTCAATTCTAAACATCTCAAAACTCAACTTAATCCAAAAACTGTGTACATTTTTGAAAAGTACGTAAAAAAATGAATAAAAAATGTTCAGTAAAATTTTTTCTATGTTGCCAAATTTCCGAGAAAATTGGTCCCAAAGTGTCGAAAAACGGCAAAAAATCGATAAATCGCCGCGTCTAAGGTTCAAGAAAGTGGAGTACATTTTTCATACTGTACCAGATAACAGCTCTTATCCATCCATACAACATACTAAAATATCATAGTTGTACCTGGATTCCCACGATGTGAAAATTGACCGAGATGTCGATTTTAGCGGCCTTTTTATACTTGAAGGCAGCTCTTTTGAATGTTTTTCGACCTTAGTCACCTCTATGGGTGTGTACTATATGTATTTTTCTACGTACTTTTCATATCTGGCCATAAAAATGGCTTCCTGTGAGTTTTAAAAGGCCTAACGGTCCATTGTTGCCAATTTTCACCAATTTTTAGGGGTTTTTTCAAGTTTACGTGTGTGAAACTTAATTTAATCTAGAAACCGTGTACAATTTCGGAAAGAACGTAAAAAAATACATAGAAATGTGATTTGTACCTTTTCCCTACGTTGCCAAATTTTCGAGAAAAATCGTCCTGAAGCGTCAAAAATGCCAAAAATTGGATTAATCATCACGTCGGAGGTTCCAGGAAGTGAATTTCAAGTTTTTTTTCACTACAAATAACGTATCGAAAATGGAAAATTGCAATGCATCTCAAGGAACATGTAATGGCGCAGATGAACGTGACAAAACGGGCCCTCAAGGTGCTTTTACTTTATCCTTCACTCCAGTTCACCTCTTTATTCCTGTAACCTCGAGATAATCCTTGGTTCTCAAGATGCTTGCTACAGGCCAAATATACCGAAGAACAGAAAATGCGTGGAGAAAGTGTCCCACGATCCACATGAATGTCATAATTCACTTCCTGGAACCTCCGACGTGATGATTAATCCAATTTTTGGCATTTTTGACGCTTCAGGACGATTTTTCTCGAAAATTTGGCAACGTAGGGAAAAGGTACAAATCACATTTCTATGTATTTTTTTACGTTCTTTCCGAAATTGTACACGGTTTCTAGATTAAATTAAGTTTCACACACGTAAACTTGAAAAAAAAAACCCCTAAAAATTGGTGGAAAATTGGCAACAATGGACCGTTAGGCCTTTTAAAAACTCACAGGAAGCCATTTTTATGGCCAGATATGAAAAGTACGTAGAAAAATACATATAGTACACACCCATAGAGGGTGACTAAGGTCGAAAAACATTCAAAAGAGCTGCCTTCAAGTATAAAAAGGCCGCTAAAATCGACATCTCGGTCAATTTTCACATCGTGGGAATCCAGGTACAACTATGATATTTTAGTATGTTGTATGGATGGATAAGAGCTGTTATCTGGTACAGTATGAAAAATGTACTCCACTTTCTTGAACCTTAGACGCGGCGATTTATCGATTTTTTGCCGTTTTCGACACTTTGGGACCAATTTTCTCGGAAATTTGGCAACATAGGAAAAAATTTTACTGAACATTTTTTATTCATTTTTTTACGTACTTTTCAAAAATGTACACAGTTTTTGGATTAAGTTGAGTTTTGAATGTGTTTAAATGGAAAAAAACCCTAAAAATGGGCCAAAAATGGCAACAATGGGCCATAAGGCCCTTAAAATTTATCGGAGGCCTTTAAAAAGGCCAGAAACGAAAAGTACGCAAAAAAATACATAAGAATCATGTGCTGGAAGAGTGATAACAGTCGAAAAAGTCGACGAAAATAATTGTTTTTCGATTCCAGGATTTTGGGTTTGAGGCGCTGCTGCGCCCTTGCATGGGCTCCGTTCGGTCTAATATTTGGCACAGAGTCTACCTAAGACTAGTACTTTGAAAATATGAAACATTTAGCAAAATCCAGGTGGGGCTGGAAAAGGCCCAAAACGCAACTCCTCCTTTCGTGTTTTGTTGTTTGAATTAAAGCTCAATTCATAAAAAATGCAAGCCCTGAGGATTTTCTCAAACCCTACCCCACCCCCCCCCCCCCCGAATTCTTTTTTTCACTCAGTTAAAAACAGAAGAGATGGTCGAGATAGTTTTCAATAGGGTTAAAGAAGGTTGTAAAAAAATTTTACTTTCTCACCAGACAATTCTTAAATTAAGGGACATTTCATTATAAGCTTTTAGGTTTTTCCTCCCATCAAAAACCCTAATCCTTGCCTTCCGAAGATTTTATTTATGAATTTTTTTTTTTTTTTTGAATGGCAGGTAAGCCCATAAGGACCCCCTTTGCCCACCCAAGGCACTTGAACTGCAGAAAATACTCCGAATAAAATTGTGTTTTAATGCTCGTGATTACTGTCATTCGAAGGATCTCATTAAGTTTTTTACATGCTTCTTTATTTACGAATTTTTAGATTCTTTGAAAAGGAAGTTATGCCCTTGGATGCGAATTACAAACCGACAATAAAAAAACCCGAGACATGGAACGAAACCGTGTTCAAGGACTTGGCGGTGTGCAAGGACCGGAAGTTTTGCGATGATCATTTTCGGAAATACCCAGTCATTTATTTGGATTTCAGCAACCTCAACACAACCACAGAGCTATCATTTTTTCACAGTATACGATACCTGACAACCTACATGTGGATGGACCACGACTCTCTTCGCAACAGCAAAGCACTCAGCGAGAAAGAGGTGCGTAGCATTACCTTCATAGCATTCATACGAGCATGCTAACTGTCGTGAGTTAATGCGTCACCTCATGACATCATACAATTTTTAAGGTCCTGATGGCTTTCAAAAGACAGAAGCTGACGCAATTTGGTGACAGAGGTTTCAGGCAAGTAAAAACGAAATCATTACCTCAGTTTTATAACTAGACCAAGAGAAGAGGTAGACCTAAACAGGAGAAATTACAGAGTTGTCCTTGAAAATTGATCACACATTAGTGTTTTTTTACGTTATTAAACCTCTTTCCTTCACGCTATTTTAACATATGATACATGAAATCGCATCAGTTTTTCACGAGAAATCCGAATCTGAGCTTAGATTTTGGATATTACGCGTTTTAATCTATTTAAAATCGTAGGAGAAATTACAGAATTGTCCTTGAAAATTGACCACACATTAGTGTTTTTTTACCCCGTTTTTCTTCTGCGTTCACGCAGGCCCGCCACATCTCATCTCGGGCCTGATACCAGTTTTCTGGCCGGGCCCCTAGCGCAGAGGGGGAGTCCGGGGAGCCTCCCTCGGCAAATTTTTGAAATTTTAAATCTATTCGGACGCATTTTGAAGCTCTTATGATGGAGATTTTCCATCAATGTCTGCAGAATAATTACGCCTTTTTTTTACTTTCAGCACCAAATACTTTCGAATTGTTGCATTCAAAACATCTATAAATTTTTTTGAGGAGGGCAGATGATACTTTTCAATTCTAGGGGGAGCCGGGCCCCCCTGGACTCCCCTTTCGTACGTCTATGGCAAGGAAGTTGAGCCATTGAAGTCGAGGATGCCCAGACAGGAGCCTCTAAGCATCCGACAACGGAAGAAAATGAAACGCAGTTACTAAAAATATCATTCTATACCTACCCAAAAACCTACTCAAAATCTTGAAATTAGATAGAAATCTCTAAAAAAGTAAGACAAATTTTATAGTGCCTAGTGTGTTTTTGAAACTTTATTCAACTTTTGCGGAATTTTTAGGGTAATTTCTTCACTTTTCCTTACGAGACAAGGGTTACACATGAATTCGTAGTGGTTTGTCACCTGCGTCACGGGCCCCTCAGGGCCCGGGCCCCGGTACCAAGGACCCAGTATCCCCCCCCCCCCTTGTGACGGGCCTGGGAATGCGTATTTGCATATGTACCCAGATGAAGGCGAGCACGCCCTGATCGTGCTCCAGATTTCCTTGAAGACATGACATACAAAATGCAGCAATTCAGAACGAAACCTTTTATTGATTGGTTTGAACAAAATAGCTTACCATTGGTGTGGATTTTTTCAATGATTGCAATTCTCCATCTCCATGCATGGTATCAAAAGAAAAAAAGTAATGCTACAATAATAATTTACGGAGCTGCAAACTGCGTGGTTTTTTGACAGAATTGCGAAAAGGATTTAAACCCAGGACCACGGAATATTGTTCATGTGGAATATGTTTTTTTACGGATGCATTTTGAACGCTGATAAAGTGAAAGCTCCGAAAAACATCCGAAAATTAGTTTTCCAGATGAACAATTTATCGCATGGTACCTACGGCTTTAAATCTTCTCGTACGAGTCGGTGATTCACGATGGAATGATCTTGAAATGATGAGTATAGTAGACTCTAAACTGTTAGATGCAGAATACATGCTCTGTGAATCTACCAATGTAGCATCGTATGCTTTGTTAAGTTCTGAGTCTGTTCACTGTGACCATCGCCGTCTCATCGTATTTTACGCTTCCAAATTTTAGTGAAATTTCCATGTTTCGCAGCACGATAAGTTCATCAAGTACCGTCATCCAAGGGGTGGTATAGAGATGCCGAACGACTTCGTGGCTGCAGGTGGTTGGCTGCTCTCGTTGTGGCTCTGGAAGCACTATAACAAAACCTCCATCGTCCTAATTGACAACTTTGAAAGCCCAGCTGAGTGCCTCATTAACGCCAATCAAACCAAAAGAAAGGAAAAACTCAAACTTCTCCGCCCGTTACAGGTGAGATTCTCTCAACGGATTTTCTATTCGTGCACGTTTTGTGTATTATTTAAAATATGCGAAAGCCGTAAGTGCGCAAAAAATTAAGTAGTTTCAGGCAAGACAGCAAGCAAGTGACATTCTTTCCTCCAGAGAGCCAATGAAAACAGTGTTTTCAAGTAAAGTGCCGCCCTCTTCTGCCAATTTCTAACCAGAAAATGTGTTTTTTTGTGTGTCCAAAACACAACCTCGAAAGCGTGCAGAGGATATCACTTACGGCTGTCTTGCTAACAATAGCCTAGCAATAAAATGAAAAATACATTTTTTATGTATAATTGAAATAAAATCAGTCGAATTTTAATCATCCAAACGATTTATAGGAGTCTTTCGGACGATTAGTGTCCATTCGATAAAGAGCGGATGTTTCTTTCAATACCAATTTTCCGGTCAGAAGCTTCTGAGCCCGTTCTCTCAAAACTTCATTTTTGCACTTACTGCTCTCTCCACTATCAAGGCAGCATTGTTGACGATTTTGGCGACGAATTTGTTGCAGGACTTTGTTTGTGAAGCTGATCATCGGTAACGATCACGTGCATCACTCGTTGTTCATCGGTCAATTACGACGCATCGATGACTATCTGACGAAAGAGATGACGTCACTTGTCTATCAACCCCTCTTTGAGAGCGCCGAGCTGAGGCCTTTCTACGGGTTTTCAGAAGCTGAAGTCAGGGTGTTATCAAGGAATTTAATCGCACCGACCACACGAAGAATATCATGGCCGATCTCACTAAGCACAAGGTTCCTGGCGGGCAGACGGTCTACTCTGCGTTTTCTATGCACGACTGGTGTAAGGCTGAGCGTAAAAAAAGGCGAAAGAAAAGCTTAAGAAAGAAAAGAAACGGAGAAGACGAGATATTGCTGTAGGTAGGAGTAAATATTAGACGTAGAAGTTCGCAAAGCGTTTTTAGTGTAGGTTACTGTACCTGATCGCAAAAATCTTGAATCATTGTTGTGTGTTTTTGAGAACTCAAGGCACCTCCACCTCTGCCTTCGTGTTTGGAATTCAGGAGGTCTCTCCTCGTGAATTTTGAATGTGTTCTACCTTATTCCTTAGATCGCAAATACAGGAATACCAAGTAATATATTGTGCTCGACAGTATTCCTGAATGAACCTCTTTTACTCCTCTTGGAAAGGCAACTTTTAAAATATGTTTAAAATTGGTGAGAAAATCTGCAATGAAAATAAGGTCTATATAAAATGTTGAATTTCACTGTAATAAAAAATAAATGTTTCCTTTTTCTTATTTTTTCAATTGAAAACTCACACAGTCAAAGTTCCTCCTCGACAAAATATGTTTCATTGTGAAGGCAATATTTCAATACATGCGTCATCCCTTATGACAATTGATTTTCCTCAATGACAAATTTTTGAGCTAATTCAGCTAAAATACTCTATTTTCTGTCATGATAAAGAATTAAGTAAAATTTAAAAAAAAAGGCCCTTGGAACTATTGGACTCAATGTTCAAGCAAAGAAGTGAAACATTAGGTGATGAGCATTATTGAGCCTGGATTCAAACATAGGTATTCTGCAGTAAGGAAAAACGCCGTAAGAACATTCAAATGTTGCCAAATCTCCTCTGACATAAAATTTTGGAAGAAGCATATTTTGGCATGAAATTTCCAGGTATTTTACGTTAATTTGCGAACAAAACATCTCGAAAAATTGGAAGAAAAATATTCAAGACTTTCCGGCAATCCTCACTTTATCAAAGTACATTTGGCAACGCCTGGAGGTTCATACGGCGTTTTTACTGAGAACGACAGTACTGTACTTAATTCCATAGAATCCTTCCTAACACCAGTGCATCTCGTCTTTGACCCACAGCAACCAAGCACCATCGACCGTGAGACCTTCGAGGAGGTGGTGCGCTCCGGAGGCTACGTCGATAAATCCCTGTTGATCAAGCACTTCATCTTGCAGAGGAAACACCTGGCCATCCTAGCGCCGCGACGGTTCGGCAAATCCCTCAACATGGAGATGATCCGAGAAGTTCGTCGAGATCCCTGTCGACCAGGAGGGCCGTAAGATCTACGACCGTACGTTCCGGGGACTTCTTCGCTTTCAACGAACTCGCCGTCTGCTCGGACACGCACTTCTGCCACATGCACTACGCCGCCCATCCCGCCATCTATCTGGACTTCCACGACCTGGACCTCACAGACCACGCCGGGTTCTACAACTCCTTCCGGCAGCTCATCTTCAACCTCTTCATCCAGCACGACTACCTTAAGGCTTCGGACATCCTCGAACCGGAGGACTTCGACCATTTCAACGACTTCCGACACCCGAAGCCACCCATGAAAGATGAAGACGTCGCCTACGGACCTTGCGTCTTGACCCGGTTATTAGCCACCCATTTCAATGAGAGCTGCATGGTTTTCATCGACAACTTCGACGCGCCGGCGGCTGAGATGATGGTTGTGCAGGACAATAAGTTCAAGAAAGTCGTCATGAGCGCCTTGAGATACCTCGTCAAGGACCTGGTTGCGAGTAAGTTCGTGAGTCACTCGTTGTTCTCGGCGTTGGATTTCATCGCGCCGCGTGATATATCCGAGCTAACTTTCGTGCCCGTACTCGAAGACGATGCCTTCGGAAGGTTTTAGGGTTCCGAGAGGCCGAGATTCAGGACCTGTTGACGCGAGGTTCAACGCGCTCGACCACATGGATGAGGTTAAGCGACTCTTCTACGGCGGTTACAAGGTCAAGAATCGCACTGAGGTGTTCCGCGCGTTTTCTGCGGTTAAGTTCTTGGAGGACAGAAAGATACAAACCACTGGGAAGGTGACGGTTGCAAGCTAAAACGTCATGGTTGTGAAAAAAATGAATAAATGTTTTGACTGATAATGTAAGGCCTTTGGGGGGGGGGGGGGGGCAAAGGCTTGGCTTTGCGTCAAATTTTTGGGAATGGAGGTTTTTCTGAGATAACCAGCTTGAAATGTGTTTTTCAGACGTAAACGGGTTCTGATTTTCTGCCGACAAATCAATTCAACTATCATTTCAGCAATTTGTTTGGTATTTACGCTCGATGTTTGTTTACTTTCATGATAAATTCCACCTTGACATTAAACAATTTGAGCGATTTCTGTTTCGATTACATGTAAATTTCATTATTAATCAAAACGTGAAATA